>NC_062519.1:13029874-13329874 GCF_022655615.1 Tachysurus fulvidraco
TTATAAACAGCTACTTCTTTAAAGTGTAATGCCATGGACCGTGTTTCGCAGCTTAGACTACTTTGATTCTGCTGTTCTTTACTGTAATTTTATACCATATACAGTATATGCAACGGAGTTGCCATTTACAGTGTGCTAGATTGTGACAATATGTTATGTTGTAGTCACCCTCAAGATGGTAAAATTTGTTCTTTGAAGGTGAAAGTGATTATACAGTAGGAATAATCTAAAAAGTTCCCTATTGTAGGAGAATTATAATAAACATAATAGAATGTAATTTTCCAATAAAAAATATAATGTATGATTGGGAATTTAAGAATAACGTTCAACACAGTGCTACTGTACCACCACCATGCTTCACAGAGTGATGGGTGTTAAGGTCTAAGCAAATCTAAGCATTGAGGAAGTCTTGGGAAGTATCCCAATTAGAAACAGTAGCCATGTTGTCGTTGAGGAGGAGACTAAAATTAACTGCCCTTAAATGTCCAGCATTCCACATTGTCAAGCGATGACAATGTGTAGATTCTATTTCTTTAATCTAAATATGGATGTGGTAGCCTAGTGGTTAAGGTGTTGGGCTAGACCCTCAACCCTCAATTGCTCAGTTGTATAAAAAATGAGATAAAATGTAAGTCGCTCTGGATAAGGGCGTCTGCTAAATGCTGTAAATGTAAATAACTGAAGCCCCACAGAGCATCTCCTACTGGCTGAAACATCAGAGCACATTTCTTCAAAAATTTCAACCAGCATCTTTGGTTGGTCCATCAAACCCATTCCCATTAAATATATGTGGCAAAATATTTGTTTCTGATGGATTCTGACAAACTTTAGGGAAGAAATCAAACTGAACGGATTCCTTCAATCCCTGATCATTCTCTTTTCAGCCTGGTGATGCATGCAGGCAGATGCCACTCCAGTGTTCTTCAACAAGGTTTATTTTCCTGAGATTCTTTATCTTCCTTAGCTGCTAGCTTTTTTATTTCTTAGTTCTTATTCCCAGACAAAGATTGCACAGACTCTCCACAATGCATGCATTTATGTCCTCTGCAAGAAAGGGGCATGGGAATGCTTGCAACACACACATACACACACACATTTGCACACATGCCTTGGTCCACACTTGTGCTAAAACACACACTCACACTGACAGACTCATATATTCGCATATGTCTCCCTTTCACTGCTATTTGTGTGTGTGTGTGTGTGTGTGTGTGTGTGTGTGTGTGTGTGTGTGTGTGTGTGTGTGTGTGTGTGTGTGTGTGTGTGTGTGAGGTGCTTATGTGAGGCTTGTTTGGAGCGGATATGAGCCTGGTCTCTGACCTAGACTGTGGGCCTCAGGGGAAGGTCGGATCCTCTTGACCCCCACGTTCCACAGGCTGTTGTGAGCAACCCCAAAATGCCTCAGGCACACACACACTCACACACACAGTATAATATGGTGTTCCACAAGGTTCTGTTTTAGGTCCCCCATTATTGTCATTTTATATCCAGCCCCTTAGATACAAACGTGTTGTTGATACAGATTGGTATTTCTTGCTCAGCAACATAGCTATGTACATTAGAAGACAATAAAACAGGAAAACAAAAGTCGGGATGGAATTTCAAACTTGCACTTGAAACTTTGAGACCCATGGATATGCAAATACAGTATGAGGCACATTTTCCTATCAATCAGACTTGAGAATTCAGCCAGTCATGTACAAGTGCCAGTCAAATACAGAGCGATTAATAATCAAGTGAATGTGACAAAGCCTATGTTGGGGAGCCATGTTTGTGAGCCCGGGGTGTTCTGGGAAACGTACTCGGTGGTGGGTGCAGAACGTATGACACAGAAATTACAACACTGTGTTAAATCTCTAATATTTTCAGCTCATGAGCACAGCATTGATGTGCCGTAGGAGCTCTTTTTTGTATAATCCAACATTATAAACATTTATCTTGTTTTATGTTTAAATGTTAAAACGGTTAGTTAAAAAGCCATAACGGTCGGTGCTAATTTGATTTAATAAACCAGACGGATCTGGTGTCGTAAATAATACTGTAACTTGGGTTTGATCTTTTGAACCGGATCTGTGCCACATTTAGCCGTAAACCTGGGTGGGTTTTGAAACCGTCTTTGGCTCACTTCCACTATTGGACAGTTGTGCAGGTCTGGAATGATTCCTGCTCTATATTTCAGCACAACAATGTGTGATGCTTTTTAGTACAAATCATCTCTTTCACTCTACTAACATGGCTGTTTGTTGAGTCGATGTAGCTGTTAGCCGCATGTGTTGATTTAAAGTGTTAGCACGATGTGTCTGAGAGAGAGGGTTGTGTTGACCCAACCTTTCCCAGATGTTTCGTTTGCTGTTGCACTTTTTGGCCTCATACTTTGACACCTTCCAAGGTATTATTGAAATGAGACACATAAATGCATGGTTCACGTTCGTCATCAAGCTTACACAACAGGGACGTGGTGTTCCGACATGCTTTATTTTCCGCTCGTTCTACACATCTTGCTTATCCTCGCCACCCAAACATAGTGCAGTCATTTTAGACTAAACATTTGTGACTTGGCTGGGAATTGAGCTTTGAATCCAGATGCTACTCCTCTGGAAGCCCTCTTTGTTGCTCCCTCCACTTTCTCTCTCTCTCTTTTACACATACACACACACACACACACACACACACACACACACACACACACACACACACACACACACACACACACACACACACACACACACACACACACACACACACACCACTTTGCTCTTAGGTTGCAAGTTCTTTAATTGGAGTGGCAGTCACAGACGCTCTTTCAACAAACGCAATGCATGGGGGAGTTCCCACTCCTGGCAGAGGCTGTCCATTAGTGCTCCAAATAAAAGAAAGTTGAGAGCTATGTTTCAGGTGTTTATTGCTAAATCAGCTTCGGGCAGCTGTCTCCAGTCCACTTTCCACCCCTTTCACTCCAGTCTGCTTGAATCGGCACGAAACCAAACTGGGAAAAAACATATACAGCAGATGTTTGATGGCTGAAAGTGCTGGAGTTGATTTAAAAAAAAATTATTATATTTCTCAGTATTCTCTCCTTTTCGCTGTCTTCATAGAGCTGAACTTTTATCTCCAGCACATAATTTGTAGAGCCTCACTCATTTGGAAAAGCATACACCAGACAGAGAGCTACAGAGGTGCTTAGCTGTTTACTTTTATTAGAGGGTGTAATCCGAACTGCAGATCTTTCAACAAGCCGGTCTTGTTTTATTCTCAGAAAGGCTTAGCCACCTGTGGAGGCCAAGACCAACTCTCTTAACTCGATTCGTGTTCGTGTCGCCTCAACGCGAGCATGACTTCCTGCCAAAACAGCCTCAGAATCTATTACTGAGCGGCAACAAGTAGGTGAAACCCAGGTAATAATTTTTAGTAATGTAGTTCCAAGAAGTTTTGCTTCGTGGAATTTGAAATTTCTTCATATTTCTGGGAGTACTGGGCATGTTTTTACCTTTTTACAACATAAGGATATAATTTAGTTATGGGAATGAATGAAAATAAAGAATAAAATATAGAATAATACAATAATAATACAGATGTTTCCAAAATGATGCTGGGAACTTTAATGAACTTTGCAGGGGTGCAATTTCTGTCAGAAGATCTGATGTCAGTGAAACCGAAATGGAAAAGCACACAGTATTTCTGTCTTCTCAACTTTTACCCAAATTCTCCATCTTGTTTAAGATCCAGCATATGTGCTTCATATTTGACATCATATCCCATAGGCCTACATTGCTATAAAGGCTTAATGAACATTTCCTCTAGTCCAGTTTACTCACTACCTGTTTAAATCTGTTCAGAATAAATCTTTATATATAATTTATTTGAAAAAAAAAAAAGACCATTAAGAAAAATGGACCAAATTTTGCCAAGAACTGTGAATCAGAAGCTGAAGTGTGAACTCTTCTTAGCCAGCTGTGAGGATGACTGTTTGACCTCTTCCATTTAGGAGCCCCGACTTCCTCCTCATTATCTCCCATATGTTTATAGGAGCTTAAAAAGAGCCCCTGTGTCTTTCACAAGCAAGGTGGGGAATTCAGTCAAATCCCCCAACTCCATTCAATCTTGGCCTTTTCAGCATCTTGCAAGTTCTTTTCCGAAATAAAACAAAATATGGAAAGAAAAACAAGAAAGCGTCGCGAAAGAGGCGGAAATGTTATTTAAAAGGTACCAGACCGCATCATTTTCCACTGATATTATATACTCCCCTGCCGTATTCCAAAATATATACGGGCCCCGGGCCAAGAATGTCAAACTAAAACACATAGACTCAACATCTGGACAGAGGCTGAACAAAACATCCATTTAATCAAAGCTGAATGAAGTGGTTTCCAGTTTACCCCTGAATCCATCGTTTGTTGCGTTCGTCTCTGATCCTGCCATTGGCTTACCTTTCAGACACTTCAGCTGCGACGCGGCGCAAACTGTTCTTTTTCATTAGCGCTAGCCACATTGTGTGCGGCGAACAGAGAAGGCAGTGTGCTTCACGAGCATACCTACAGTGCCGATGGTCCAACATCCACTTCTGAAAGTTGCTGTTGGCTAAACAGGCTGGAAGACTTTTGGAAGGGTGGTGGAAGGTAACAGTTGTTTGCGTTGCGGGTTCTGGGGCCTGGCTCCCAGAGCTGCATGGCAGACTTCCAGTGCTTTGGCTGAGCAGGAAATATTTACTCGCTTAATGAACTGGCTGGGTGGACCAAGATTCCTGGCAATTAAGCAACGAACGATATGAGCAAGGTGTCTGTAACAATGTGGTTTGGCACCAGAAATGTTCTAGACTGCACTATTCATGGATGCCCTTGTAATGTATACCTGTGTCATTGCATTAGGCATTTGAGTCGACACAAAAACACATTTAGAAACGCTAATTTCCACTTAACGTAATACAAAGTTCCTGCAGGGATTGTAGGGATGTTATTGAACTAGAAACGAAATAAAGGTGAATTAGCCAAAATTGCTTTTTCTTAGGAAATGTATAATAACAGGCTTCATTTAATCAAGTGGAAATGTGTGTAACTGTTTTGGTGGATCCAAGCAGACTAAAAAAAAAGGGATTTTTTTGGTTTAGAAAATAGCAGTCAGCTGTAAAATTTCAAATAATTCAATAAAATAAATAGAAGAAAATTTCACACCACAGTTGACTTACATTACATCATGGATGTTTCCAAAGTTCAGTTTACAGAGCTAATAATGAAAAAGAAAAAAAAAAAAAACAGACGTCTAAACAGTGAAACAAATCGAACAATATTGCAGCTCAGCCATCAGAGAGTGTGGGCTACCACATACACACATGAACTCTTCAACTGAAAAGCTAGCTGTATTTGTCTTATGTTCTGGATTGGTTTGTGTTGCATTTTTGAAATCTTAAAATGATGAATTTAAAACCTTTTAAACGTGTGCAGTTAAGTAAGTGGTTTAAACCACTTTAAATCAGTGAGACTAATTATAATTTTTTGATTTTTCCAAACAATTTTTTTTTTGTTTAATAAATTCCACATTTTATGTATTAAATGCTCCTGCAAATGATTCTGGACTGAACTCTGGTTGCCAAATAAGGTCCAAAGGGTGTAACATTTCTTCTGAATGTACTAGACATGCACAGATGGATTACCATGTTACCATTAAGACCCTTAAAACTCAGTACTGATGAGTATTTATCTCCATAGAGATAGACAGTGAGAGAAACCAGGCTGTTTGCTATTGTCCTTTTGTATTCCCCCTGTGTGGTAGACATGCACTCTGGTGCATCTGCTGCTTGTGGCCGCGTTAAGCCTAGCACAAATAGAGCTGTCAAGAGCGGACAGGTATCAGGAGGTGTTTCCTGATAGCCACTTATCACCCTAATATACACACTGCAGCTCTTTAGACTCACTACAGGCCGCTTTACACTGTTTACCGAAGACTCCTGGGTGGGTGGGTGGACGATGATGTTTTTGAAACTAGCATTACAGTTACTAAAATAAGACAGAGAAATTAAGCTGTACAGTGAAGGTCCAGCTCTGTTTGTGTTCGTAACCTTCAGTATCCGATAAGTACACAGCGATCAGTGCTATATGCTAGCTCCATGCTCTGACAGGCCGAATCGGAGATGGGGCTTGGCTGACAGGCGTTTACATGCCTCACAGGCTCCTTCACATGACTTATCAGGATGGCACATTAATGTCACCTGCACAAGACCTCGTGTGTTAAGCAGATGAATATCAATGCGACTCAGTGGAGACACACGCGCAAACACACAAGTCGGCGCATAATGCCGGCTGTTCCCCATCATGTGGATACTCAGGCTAATACATATTCAACACCTGTCTCTTCTCTTTCCCTCCACTCTATGGCTCACACACACATTGCACTTTCAGCTTTTATGTAACGTTCACTGTTCCAAGCCTGGTTAAATAACACTGTGTTTTGTAAGTGTCACAATCGGTCAGGGATAAAAACCCAGTGAAAAGCTATAACACTACAAACAAATTTCATGTATTCATGAATGGGTTGTTGTATATTATGAGCCTGCATGGATAAACTGAGGGAAGTACCCTATCACTTTACAGCCCAATCTCTTTCCACACCATTCAGGAGAGTATCTATGGTTAACGCTGACATTTACGTTATTATTTATTTATTTATTTATTTTTGGTGGACATTTTCTCCAAGTTTCTTCATGCTTAGAATTGAACAGAAAACAAAAAAATATATAAAATAAATTTTATTAAAACGGCAGTCTAGTGGAGGTTATAGACACAATCGGTGTACTTATTTATTTGTTTGTTTGTTTATGTATTTATTATTTAGTTAGTTGTTTGTTTGTTTGTTTAAAAACCATTTAACATAATATGCATCACGTACAGCATATAATGTACCCAGCTTCTGCAGTGCAGCATGGTAGTGGTAGCAGCCATATGATTGGACCATTTTTTAGGCAGACTACCAGTTCTAGCTATTAAGAATAATACGGTGAAAAAAGAAGATACCCGAAATCTAATGCCAGGCAAAAACAGTGAAGAACTGTAAATGTAGTATTTGTTCTTGTTGATACTAATTTGCATATCTCAAATCCCCTTACAATATACTTCAGAAAGGAACGGATCTATTGAGGAAAAACTATTTCAGATATTTGTTCTTGCTTTGACCTTTACCCTGTATGGAACATTTCTAAAATTGATTCACGTCATCTGCCACTACAAGCATTCGACCCGCTTTCTGAATGCACAGATATCTAGTGATGATAGAATAAAATGACAATAATAATAATACATATAATGTTATGAGTCACACCACGATCCTCACACTCAGCTCCTTCACTGAAGCATGGTGATGGTAGAATCATGTCAAGCATTTGCTTTGGCTTGGTGGTTGGCAGATTCAGTGCCTTCAGGGTATCCTGCCATGACATTTTCCCAAACTGTTTGTAGGATTTTCTGATATAATCCTGCTACAAACTTAGAAAAATATGTTCCCTCTTAAAGGTCCTTTGCTTTAAAGGTTTGCTTTAAACAGTAACACGGGGTCTCCCTTTCAGGACAAGTTCCGAGTACACCGTTTTAGCAAGCCAACGATTCACCCTTCACTACTTTAAACACCTTTTTTTTTCTAAACTTCTTTAGCCCTAATGAACTGCTGTTCATCTCTCCACAGAGAAAACCTCCAGACGTGTGCATGTGTCTGTTAAAATATGTGCAGGAAAGCAGGTGTTTACAAGGCCACCTCACCCCATGACTCCTCAGTAATCTCCCAAAGGGTCTTGTGCTCTCTACTTTCATTCTTTCTCCCTCACTTCCAGTTAACCTGCATGGGCTGTTTATGAAGTGCTGAGCTTGTTTTCTTTTTTTCAAAAAGAAAAAAAAAATCATCTGGTCTTTCTCAATTGCCAAACATTTATGAACTGATGATGTCAGAACTCGAAGCATACTAAAACACCAAAAGCTGTGGTGTTTTCCTTAGAGAAGAAGAGTTAGTCGAGGCTGTTTTTAACATATACAGTAAAGTCTTCAGGATAGTGAAGGTCAGAGGCATTGAGCACCATGATTACAAAAACATACCTTTAACACGGCATCAGCAGACATGGTTCTTGCTTACTGCAGCGCTAGTTGTCAATCATTCCTTCTATCTATCTATCTATCTATCTATCTATCTATCTATCTATCTATCTATCTATCTATCTATCTATCTATCTATCTATCTATCTATCTATCTATCTATCTATCTATCTATCTATCTATCTATCTATCTATCTATCTATCTATCTATCTGTCTGTCTGTCTATCTGTCTATCCGTCTATGTATCTGTAGGGTTCAGGAGGCTGGACAGTGCTGGAGCTTCATTTACCAGACTAAATTCTAAGGAACGCTTGGTCCTTACTGACTCAGCCTCAAAATATGTTCCATGAAGTCAGTGAGGTGCAAAACAAGCTTCTGGACTCTCTGATGAATAACGAAACATTCCTGGATGTGTAAATAAGAGCAAAGAGAACTCACACCCTTGCTTCTGGACAGTTATTCCATGCTATTTGTAGGTTTATATCAATGTCATATAAATGGAATAAAAGAAAAAATATATATATAATGGCTGCTATTCATCAAGGTTGCGTAGAGACAAGCCGAGAGACAAGCCTAGATGACGTACAAATGAATCAGCACATGAATCATCAAACTGTCCTTCAACATGAAAATGAGCAGCGGCCTGGAAAGACCTTTCACATGCTCAGATTTGGTCGATATCAGAATATATATATATATTTTGAATGAGTATATATTATGCATCTCACCACAGGTAAACCTACATGTATAACAGTTTCAACATGAAGATCCCGATTGCATGTCATTTTTGGTACAGCATATATGCAGTGTTTTATTTGTCTTTTTTGGTTGTTTTTGCGATTCTTGCTCGTTATGTTAGATTTCTCTGAAATTATACAACAGTTAGTTGCGGGTTTGGTAATTTGGTTGAGCATCATATAAAGAGTAACTGTTTATTCTAACCACACTGAGACGTAAAATTGTGCATATCTCTCTGCTCGTCTAAATAAAACATGTTAACTACAATAGTGTTCATGACCCCATCAGCAGAAACAGGAAATTATATTTTTCAGGCGTATAAAGACATTTGAAGTAAACGACATCTAGTCAGTAAGCTAACATTCTCTAAAGTGAGTTTGTGAAACAGAACATTTGGGTATATTTTCTACGTAATGTCTGTTGCCTGCTATTCATTTGTTGTTTATAGAACTGTTGTTTAAAAGCAACATCACACTCGCAATGTGCTGAGATTAAGAAACACTGCACTCGTTACTCACGACATATTGCTTAATTATCCTTACATCGTGTAGATGAACTTTAGAAGAGGAAATTCAGAATTGATCCAAACACAATCAAGTTCACAACTTATGTTTAATAGCTTCCTTCCTGTTTGTCATACAGAGATGTTCAGATAGGTTCAAGGCCCATTTTTTGACCATCCACAATTGATAGGAAATTAGTGCAATATCTCAGAATCTAGTAGGATTGTATGGACTAATTTATGTGCCTTCAACCTGTTCTGTCCATGCAATCTTTAAAGTAGTGATAGATTTTATCTCAGACAGAAAAACACAAAAGTCAACACAATTTTTTTTTTTTTTTTTATAAATCAATCACAAACATTTACTCTAATTATTGATTCAGTACATTTTTCAAACTTTGGAACTGATAGTCAAGCATTTTCTTCGTGTCTCTTTTTCTTTTAGATACTTAAACATTTACATGTGCTCAGACCAGACAATTTGATGGTATTCAACACTTTATAAATAAGTAAATCTATATGGTATTTCATGCTTGAAACACTTCCCCTGACTCATTGTAAGCTCTGTGTAAACACAATCCTGGGTTATCCTGTTTGACCTTTCACACTGCTCGTACTTTACCCATGGTTAACAATGAATCCTGGCTGTTCATAATCCCACATTGCACACTGTACATCCTTAATCCCCGGGTTAAACTTCTTATTTTCATGTTTGCCGTCAACAAAGCAGGACAGGATAAATACAGCGTGTGACCGCTTTAAATAACGTCTGGATCACGCTTTCACATCAGTGGGAGAAAAAACTGACACTTGGATAAAAAAAAAAAGCATAATCCTGGTGACCTTTTTTGTCCTTTTTTAAGTTGTAGATGTACCATAATATACAGTATCAGACTCCTGAACACACTTTTCTTATTAGATCTGTAGACGTAAAAGTGACGTGCTTTATTCATCAACATTCAGAGATTCTGTGATTGAACAGCATGTGCCTCATATCACATACAGTATATTGTACACATTCTGATCGTGTGTCTGCAACACAGGGTTAAGAGCAGGGTTTCATGACTGGTGGTGCAATTTCCAATCTCCAAGTGTGAAATGTTCCTCTACTCAGGGTTGAAAGCGAGTGTGAGTGAGTGTGAAATGCAATCACGTGTGGAATTTGTGACTGTATGCGAACCCAGTATATACATACAGATTGCTGAATGATTTCAGGGTATTCCAATTCATTGTCTTGGATTTCTGTCTAGAATGCTTACTCTGAGTGACACTGCATTTGAAGTGACCCGTTCCCTCTGTTCCCTTTATTTGTTTCCCATAATGCCTTGAGCACAGAATAGCCTTTTGTGCTCGGTGAAATACAGTCAATGCTATTCTGCTACAGCACAGGCTCAGAGGTCACAGAAACCATTTTAATAGAGGGGCCCAGAAGGTGGTAGTTGATTAATTAATATGTGGTCTTGTCTTAGGTTAATCGCCATCGTTTGCAGTTGTCAGAAGAAAGGAGGAGCAAGCAGGGAAGAGATGGAGGAGGAGTAGAAGCTGATTAGAGAGGGGGAGTATTTGTAAGGAAGAAAAAACCCTGTTGTAATAATCCAGGGAAACATACAGTAGTCATTATCTTAACACCAAAACAACAGCATCTGACTATAGGAAAAAATGTTATTTCCCTTTCTTACATTACTTTTTAATATTAAGTTATGATGAAAAAGCTTAGCTTCAATTATTCTAGCCCAGAATTGTATCTGGAATTCAAATTATGCTAAGTAACATGAGACTAGCTAAGTAGCTAATGTTTGCTATTTAGGTTATTTTTGCTAGTTCAATAGCTGATGTTTGCTAACTAGGTAGCTAATGTTTGCTAATGTCTGCTAGCTAGCAAACATTAAAAATGTAATATAAACATTATACCTAATGTACTTTAGCTTGCTTGCTATATCATTTTTTTCTGAAGTATTTATTTATTAAGATTTAAAATGCATTTTCTTGGCAGTAAAGTGATTTTTCACCATAATATACACCTACCAATATGTACAGTTCCATTACTTTTACAAATATTACAGTAAGTAAATACTAGTCAGAATAACTGCCTGCTTCTGGCAGGTTATTATTACTATTTACAGTGTACTATACTAGAGGAAGTTTCTAGAACATAGAAATAATATGTTGTAAGCAAAAATGGAAAAGAAAAAAAAACCTCTCACAATGAATCATACATTTATTATTCAGAACATTTCTCATTCCACTTTTTCTTGATCATATCTTGGCCTGAACTGAGGGGAAAAAAAAACGTTGCATATTTATGAAAGTGTTTAAATGAAATGGGGAAAAACACATGTACGTGCTTTTTTTTAAAAAAAAATCTAAGATAGATGAATGTGAATTTGATTATTTGCAAGATGGAGAAAAATACTTCGAAATTATCTGACAATAACACGGCCATTGTTAATTCATTTAGAGCTTGGTGATTGAGCATTAATAATTCATAGCACCTTTCCCCTATGACTCATTAAAAAGCGTGTTCGAGGCGGCCTTCCTGCAAGTAGAAATAATAAAAGTGACTGATTTGAATGGATGGCTTTATAAATTTTCAGCACATTGGTAAAAAATAGAGCGTGAGAGAGAAACAAAAAAAAAACATGCTTATAAAAATGTTCTCTCTCCTAAAGCTTGTCTTCAATAGAGTGTTTTGCACAGTGGGCTAAGATTAACCTGCAAGTGATAGAATAGAAGAAGAAGCAAAGAAAACAGAGGTGTGGGGATAAGGGAGGTGGAGGGTGGGATGGTGGCAGTTGGGGTCTCAGGGCAATAAGAGACATTAGAATGTTAATGCTAATTTGGGTTTGTCTTAATGAGTAGCACAGCTATGTAATGAGAGCGAGTCTGACCAGAAGAGACAGCGGTGACGTCTTATAGTATTCAAACACACCGAAAAATCACGTAGGTTTCACACGTGATCGTAAGTTTTTCACATCAGACATACTGTACAAAGACACTTCTGAGCTCCCAGAATTCTGAGTTTCCAGTGTGACCGTGTCTTCTTTCTGGACCCATCCTGAAGCCTTACTCCTGGTTGCAGTCTCGTCTCTTGGTGGTACACTGTGCTGGGGATAGATCTGCATGGACAGCCCGTGACCGCTGCTGTGGATGGAACCACTTGTAGACCATCACGCAGTCTTTGAAATGCCATTGCCATTTGTCTGTCAGCTTTATGTTTATTTTTAGGTCTTCATCAGTGCACATTTGAAGAGTTCAGCAGGAAAGAATTAGTGTTAAGACTGAAATGAACTCAGAAATCATACACCTATTAGTTCCTGAGGAGTTCTTGGTTGCACAATTCCACTCATCTATAAACTGTTCAGGATGAGGTTCCCCTCTGAGTCTGGTTCCTCTCAAGGTTTCTACCTCATATTATCTCAGGGAGGTTTTTCTTTGCCGTCATTACTTCACACTTGCTCATTAGGGATCAATGTTAGAGATAAATAGGTACTTCATTTTAAACTTTACAATATTTCTTCTGTTTCTATACTTTTACAAATCTGCTTTGAGATAACATCAGTTGTTAAAAGTGCTATACAAAGAAATCGAATTGAACAGCGACCATGTGAAGGTGCACTTTAAGGGATGTCGCTAACACGTGAAAAATAAACATGTAATAAAAAAATAAATAATATATTTTGATATATTATTATATATCAAAATAAAATATATATAAATAAAAAAAAAATATATAAAAAATATATAAAAATAAAAATAAATAATAAACACACACACACACACACACGCACACACACAAACAGCAAAAGCAAACATGTGTACAATCACACTTAGAGCCATAATACCAACCACAAATACAGTTTCAAAGTAAAGAATTATATTTTCACATTACAACTATTTATGCATGTAGCCAGGTGCTAAAATGTACATTATCATGGTGTTTTAAAAAAGGGTAATGGCTCCATTAAGAGACGCACTCTCTCCTTTTTTTCAATAAAGTTTGCGAGTTTTGAAGCTGTGGGCTAAGTCGGAGAAGCCATCTTTTTCACGTGGTGAGAGAAGTTTGTTTATTGTGCTCACTGCGGATTGGTGATTGTTTTGGACACATTTGGCTCTAATGTGCCTGTGATGAGTGAATCTCGTGGTAAATTAACAGATTAGCCACTACCGTATTGTCTTAGTATTTGCTGGTATTTGTCAGTAGTATTTGTATTTTCTTAGTATTTGTTTGTATTTGACTGTATTTAACAGTATTAGTAGTTAGTATTAGCTCGCATAAGCTAGTAGAATTTGCTAGAATGTTTCAAGTTTGTTTAACCTGACTTAAGTATCTCTTGTTTTTTTTGTTACAATATGGCCGCCTGAGATGTGTTTTGGTTTGATTTAAGTGAGATTTAAACTTGTCATCTCCAAATTCACTCTAGTTTCTTCTTTTTGTAAAATTGTTTAAATTAGACTTTTGGTTTTGTTCAAATTTGCTCCCATCGACTGCTGTATTCTTTTTCTACTTATAAACAGCAGTCAGATTAAACACAAATATTTGAGAAAAGCGTTGTTGCTTCCGGTGTGTTGTGTTCTTTATTACACCCGGCCACATTTTTGGTACCAGGAGTGGGGTACCTGACAGTTGGGAGCTTTTAGGTGTTTAGGGCTTTTTTTTTTTTTTTTGAAAAATACGGTAGTGGTGCGTTCGTGAGCTGCAGGGACCCGGGTTGGAGGTGGTCAACCGTGCTAGGAGTGTCCAGGGTGACGACGTCGGCTCAAGGTTCGTGGCCAAGGGACTGGATCACTGGATGAAGAGGGGCTATTGCTGTCCGGGGTCGAAGCTCAAGGGCTTACTGTCTACTAGAAGACTGCTGCTTGTGTCCTGCAGGAAGCGGAAGCAGTGTTAAACAGATCTTCTCAGTCATATATCCTTGAAACTGAAAAAAGGGACATTAAAAGAATTTGTACTGTTGAAAAGACATTTTAATTTAACATGTCAAAATCTGATATAGATTCAGTAGCGCAGGGTACTGCTGGTGCAGGTGTGAGTCATGATATGGATGATGTGCAGAGACAGATCCAAGAGCTCAGGAGAAAGCATGCTGAAGCTATGGCAGCTATCGCCAACCTAAGTAAAGAGCCAACTAGGACTTACGTATATGTGCCAAGGGAACGTCACATTCAGTCTTTCAGTGGTGATTTTAGTAAAGACGGTTGGAATGTTGATGAATTTATTGAAGAGCTAGAAAGGGTATTGCTTGGGTATTGCTAGAAACCAGCCTCCAGAAGATCAAATAGACTTTGTCATTTCCCTATTAAAAGGTGCTGCGTTCGAAGAAGTAAGGTTAAGAGGGGGGAACCAACCTCAGATGTCTTTTCCTACCTTAGGGAGGCCTTTAGGGAAAAGCGTAGTCTTGCTCAGTTATTACAGACATTCTATATCTGCAAACAGTTGAAAGATGAAGACCTTCGTGCATACTTTCATGCCTTGTCACAACTATTGAACTCTGTCGTGAATCAGTCACCTGATGCTGTTGCAAATGTAAATGTTGCTTTACGAGACAGTTCATTGAGGGAGTAACTTTGAGGGAAACAGTCGCCTGATGCTGTTGCAAATGTAAATGTTGCTTTACGAGACAGTTCATTGAGGGAGTAAGAGATTGGTGCCTGAAACAACATGGAATTGTGAGAAAGCTTGAGTTTTGTTCATTATGGTCCACAGAGTGTCAGGTAGCCTTTGAGTTGTTGAAGGAGAAGTTAACATTGGCTCCAATATTAGGCTATGCAGATTTTCTCTGTTTATAGTGGAGACTGATGCTAGTAATGAAGGGCTAGGTGCAGTCCTCTTCCAGCAACAGGGTGACTGTCAGAGGGTAATAGCCTATGCTAGTAGAAGGCTACGCAATGCAAAGAATGATCGGAACTATAGTAGTATGAAGCTCGAATTTCTAGCTCTCAAATGGGCTGTTTCTGAAAAGTTCCGGGGGTATATATTAGGCTCATAATTTGTAGTGGTCACAGATAACATTCCATTATGTCATCTGAAAACAGTAAAACTGGGTGCCATCGAGCAAAGATGGGTGGCCCAATTAGCGGTTTTTTGATTTTGAGGTTAAATACCGGGCTGGACGGCATAATGCCGCTGCTGACGCCCTCTCTAGGCAGCCATTAGCAGGGGAGCCTGTTAATTTTGAAGATGCAGAATACGATGACTGTGTTGCTATTTGTAATGTGGTCAACAAGGGTACGCCCCTAGACACAGAACTGTTGACAGCTGGTGATCAGTGCTGTAAAGTTAGGCAGATTCGTGCTGTGGAGTGTGGGTCTAGAGACGGGGGGACTACGTCTCAGGGATGTACATTTACTCTTCCAGGTTATGCCAAAGCTCAGCTGAGGGATTTCCAGCTAAAGGATCAAATTCTTTGCTTTTTTAGGGAGTTTTGGGATAAGAAGCGGAAGCCCACCAGTCAGGAATGACACAGTCTACCTAAGCCTGTACGCTCATTGTTAAAGCAGTGGAAGTATATTAGGGAGCTGAATGGGATGCTCTATCGTGTTGTGAATGATCTTCATCATGGTGAGTGCCAGCAGCTGCTTTTGCCTGTCTGCTTAAAGGATCAAGTCCTTGAGAATGTCCATAATAAGATGGGACACCAGGGCATTGAACGTACACTTGACCTGTTAAGGCAGAGGTGTTTTTGGGTTGGCATGTACGAAGATGTTGAGGAGTGGGTTAAAAAGTGTCAACGGTGCATTCTAACCAAAATGCCGCAACCGAGAATATGCCCGCCCAGGAAACCATTTTTAGCTTCACGGCCTTTGGAAGTGGTGGCAGTGTATTATACAGTGCTTGAACCTGCCTCAGATGGTCGGGAGAATGTGTTGATTGTTACAGATGTGTTTACCAAGTTCACACAGGCATTCCCTACCAAAGACCAGTGAGCTGATACCACAGCCAAGATTTTGCTAAAAGAGTGGTTCATGAAGTATGGGGTACCTGAGAGGTTACATTCAGACCAAGGAAGGGATTTTGAAAGTGAGGTGATAGCTGAATTGTGTCGGCTGTATGGAGTAAGAAAAACACGTACGACCGTCCACAAGGTAATGCTCAATGTGAGCGATTTAACAAAACGCTCCATGAGTTATTAAGAACGTTACCTCCTGAAAAGAAAAGACGGTGGCCAGAACACCTGCCAGAGTTAATCTACGCATACAATGTAACCCCTCACGCAACAACTGGTTACTCACCGTATTTCTTGCTGTTTGGTGTAGAACCACATCTTCCAGTTGATGCACTTCTAGGCCAAGAGCAAGCTATGGATGGTAGGCAGGACTGGTTAGAATCGACTCAGAGAAGCTGACGAAAGAGTGAAAGAATATGCAGAAAGCAAGGCTGCGCAGCGACTAGCGCCATTAAATGACAAAGTCTACTGTCCTAATGTTCTCGTTGGTCAGACGGTTTATTTGCGTCACCGTCCTGCTGGTAGGAACAAGATGCAGGATGCTTGGTCTCCTGCAGTGTATAGAGTCATAGATGTAAGGGACACCATGTATACAGTTGTGCCTCTGGTAGGTGGTCCCAGTAAGAGAGTCCACAGAGTTGACCTGCGTCCTTGTGTGAATTCTGATGAGGAACTTGTGGTAACAGAACGTAGTTTGCCCTCATCAGTGTCTGAGTGTCGGGTTGAACAGAGTAAAGTGGATGACGCTGATGCAGGCTATGTGGTGTTGGAGGAGGTTACATTACCTTGCCTGGAAGAAGCAAGCAGTGTAGAGGTTGACCTCACCAGCTCAGTTGAGGAAGCCTTAGGTGTTGAACCTGTTTCTGTTCTAGACAGTGTGGGACAGCCAGAGGAATCAGAGCTATCGGTGGTGCATGAACAGAACCCTGATCCTCCGCCTGATACACCTTTGTCTAGGAGGCCTGTTCCCATCCCTAGACGAACCTGCAGAGCTAATGCTGGTATGCATTCAAACCCATTCAATGAGCCACGATCGACTTGTAATTCTGTCTCGCTCAGTCCTGAAGTTTTTTCCCAGGTTCTGACAAGTCTTGGTAGTGTGTTCTTCAGAGAAGCTGTGAAGGAGGTTAAGAATATGTATTGATATCATTGAGGACAATGATTTCTCAGCAGGGGAGAATGTAGCCAGGTGCTAAAATGTACATTATCATGGTGTTTTAAAAAAGGGTCATGGCTCCTTTAAGAGACGCACTTTCTCCTTTTTTCAATAAAGTTTGCGAGTTTTGAAGCTGTGGGCTAAGTTGGAGAAGCCATCTTTTTCGCGGGGTGAGAGAAGTTTATTGTGCTCACTGCGGATTGGTGATTGTTTTGGACACATTTGGATCTAATGTGCCTTGTAGCGGCACAATGATCTTAAATCTGCTGAGGAGCTGAGTGGGGAGCAATACATTCGTGACACGTTAATCATCCTTGCAGTTTGCTGTTTATTCTCCATCCGTTTGAAAGCTTGTTTCTATATAGCAATGCATAACAGTGATTTGCTCAAGTTCAACAATACTGCTTCTCAATGCACATATTGTTCTCATACCGTGATTATACGGTCAACCAAAAAATATGTGCTCCTACACTCACCCCCACATGCTTCCAGAGCCACACACGGGTGTTTTAACCTTACATAATTACTAACGCCCCATTCTCCCGCAGTCACATGACATACACTTAACATGGCTCCTACAGTGCCTGTGACGAGTGAATCTCGTGGTAAATTAACAGATTTGCCACTACCATATTTTCTTAGTATTTGTTGGTATTTGTCAGTAGTATTTGACTGTATTTAACAGTATTAGTAGTTAGTATTAGCTCGCATAAGCTAGTAGAATTTGCTAGAATGTTTCAAGTTTGTTTAACCTGACTTAAGTATCTCTTGTTTTTTTTTGTTACAATATGGCCGCCTGAGATGTGTTTTGGTTTGATTTAAGTGAGATTTAAACTTGTCATCTCCAAATTCACTCTAGTTTCTTCTTTTTGTAAAATTGTTTAAATTAGACTTTTGGTTTTGTTCAAATTTGCTCCCATCGACTGCTGTATTCTTTTTCTTCTTCTTAGAGCAGTCAGATTAAACCCAAATATTTGAGAAAAGCGTTGTTGCTTCCGGTGTGTTGTGTTCTTTATTACACCCGGCCACATGCACATATAGGTGGAGCTGATGAAATCCGACACCCCCCCAACACACAAACACGTTTGTTATACAGTACTATCCTTAATGAAAAGCTTTCATTTACATAATTATTATTGAAGCTAATTAACTCTATGCTTAAACCTACAACCTTACACATCCACACACACACACACACACACACACACACACATGTACACATGTACACACACACCAATTTCCCTTAATTTCTCACCTTGTTTTTTTTTTTTTTTTTTGCTCCAGTCGAGTATATTGTGCCCTATATTAAGGCCTCAGCTGTTTATATAATGTGCAGGCTGTCGCTCAGTCCTACTCTCTGTTAACAAACACAGTCTGTGTGAGGAGTAAACCACCTCCTATTCCCAGACTGGATCCTTATCAGGACACACAAAGAACCCAGAAAGAGGCAGAGGAGAAAAGACAGACCACCTCTGTCTTTTCCATCCATATACACATTATATGATGACTGTTGTTTTTGAGCGTGATGGTGAACTTTACTTTCTCACAACCTTATGTCACTCACTCAATGGTCATTACTACAGAGACAGTGCAGTTTGTCAAAATATATGAAGTCAAAAAAAAAAATAGGTTTATGTAACAAAATTGCCTTCCACACTCGTTAGGTCCAGAGGCAAATGCAAACCAAGCAGTTGCTCAGAGCTCTGGTCAATGGTGCCCCGAAGCAGTAGTGGTCAAGCTGAGAAAGTTGTCCATAAATGTTCTTAACTCCATTATTGCAGTTGCTTAATTAATAATTTAAAAAAACCACCTTAGCAAAGTTTGTCTTCAGCTTATATTTTATTGTTACCAACCTGATCTGGTGGCTCATGATAGTAGTTACATTTTAAAATGCTTGCTTTCATCTTTAGATAAAAATACATAAACAACATAGAAACTATTGTCTGATTGATTCATGAACACTTTAATTATAATTTTTACTCCTGAATTTTCCACCGATTCAAATTGTCAATAGCTTCTCATTTCATTACTGTTTGGATTCAACCCATTTCATTTAAGTGGCAGTCAAGTAGGTCAATAATGATAAAAACTCGATAATAAACTATTATTCATTTCCTGGAAAAAAAAAAGGATTTCATGATTTTTCCTCCATAGAAATTAAATGACTTAATTAAATGACAAATTTAGGCCAAGACATGTCATGTGACATT
The DNA here is from genome assembly GCF_022655615.1 of Tachysurus fulvidraco. NCBI lineage: Eukaryota > Metazoa > Chordata > Actinopteri > Siluriformes > Bagridae > Tachysurus > Tachysurus fulvidraco. The sequence goes on from NC_062519.1 coordinate 13,049,495, forward strand.
ATCACAACATGCTCTCTTTTCACAAGTACAGCTATCATTAGAATAATGTTTATATTATTCTTTATATTAAACTTTTGTTTTATGTTTATGTTCTGTAAAGCTGCTTTGAGACAACGTCAATTGTTAAAAGCGCTATGCAAATACTGTAGAATTGAATTGAATTATAGAAAGTAATCACATGTCATCACTGGCACCAGTTTCAAAGAGGAATCCTGAAAAAAAGAAAAAGAACAAAAAACTCTGTAGACCTCATCACAAAATTTGACTACAACAATAAAAAAAAATGCCTAAACTCTTGAAAGGACTGAATATTGAATATTGGTGGCCTTTTTTTTTTTTGAGATTGGTGACTTAAGTCCAAGGATTACATAAATAGAGGCAGTTGTGTATTCAGAGTTGACACACTTTTATCAGTGTTCTGACTGTTCCATTCTGATTATGGAGATTTCTTGTATATTGGTCTCATGCGTTTAGGTTGCCAGATTTTCAGAAGCTTCTGCATCTGGGTTCAGATTTAAACAACTGCTATGAAACACAAGTTCTTACCTTTAAACTCCTCACAAAATTCCTTTTAAAATCAGCAGTCGTAAACATTTTGATACTAGTGATTAATTAATAGTGTCATATTCATGTATTTAATATTGGCCTTGAATGTCATTCCATATTTTGTAGCATATTTACAATCCAAAATGTCAATTTAGCATTGTGGTTTTATTAAATTACGTTAAATTGTCAGCCAGAAGTGCTGGAATTATTATCGTGTCTCGTTCAAGCGATGATATGCAAAAATATGTGGCTTTAATTCAGAATCGTAGCTGTTTATCTGGAAGTCCCACAATTTGTGAGTAACCCTCACTGAACTCTCTCTGAATATTAAGACCTTATTACTAATTAGTGTGGTGCATGTGTTGTGGGCGGAGCTAAGGTAGTACGGAGCACTCTGTATTTGCAGCTATGTCTGACAAAAAACAAAATAGCAAAATTGTCAAATATTTTAGAGGTATATTAGAATATATTTCTGTTCATGAGTGGATATTTTTTTCCTGTCTGAATGGAAAGTAAGAAGAACAGTGCTTTATCCCTGATGGACTTAAAGACTAACATATTCTTGTGTGGACATTGAACTGACGATATTGGCATTGGAAGCCTGATACTCAACAAGAACTAGGTGTAATTTTTAAATATTTCTCCTGAGCCAAAGACCTCAGGACTATCAAGTGTCGTCTGTTGAGTTTTGGAATACATCACACACAATGCTTAGATTCACTGATAATTATTCTTTTGCTGGTTTAGGACCGAAGCCTGTAACCAGAAGATTGGGGGTTTAACTCGCAAGACGTGGGGGTTGATGAGATTAAGCCTGCAGCTGGATCTTTAATCTCAGAAATGGGTTAGATCTCCATTTTATTGTGAAATCCTATTTCTAGGAAGGAATGTTAAGAGAAAATCTCTGACCAAGATTATTCCTAAATGAAATGTAAGTATGGATCACAATTTAATGTCCGCTGAGTTGTCCGAGCTGTCGCTGGAAGAATATATGACCCTAATCAAAATGACCACCTCAAATCAAATCCAGCTACAGAGTTACACACTATTCAGAAGTCGCACAAGAGTTAAACACACAATTATACACACTCCTGCTTTTATTCATGCATGGAGCATTATTAGGTTTTGGGCTGTAAATTCACTCAAAGAACTATGCAATTCCAAAATTAAATAAATAAATAAATATGACAAATTAAAACATTATTATTTAGAAGTTATTTTAGAATCCAGCATCTCAACACTGAGGACTTAATTACTGACTTTATAAACAACTCTTTCGCTTGGTAACGAACACCAATTTATCAGAAACGTCTACATTATTCGACTCATTTTGCCATTCAAAATAACGTCAGATTTGACAGATTAAACAGACGACAGATTTCGAAACCTATTCTTATTTTGTTATGAGCTGATTTTGTAAAATTGAACTGATTTAACTGCACTGATGAATGGGATGATTTGAACCATTTAGAGATCAAATTAAAATTTTATTCATCACAGACAGTAGGAAATGATGTGATATGCTTTTTATGAGTCATTGTAAAATAAATAAATGTAATTGGAATTATCTGGACAGAAACGAAAAATAGACAAAATATTCTTAAAAATGCAGCATATGAATACAGTGAGTGAGGACAATGACTGAGGAGATGATTATTAATAATAAGGCCTTTATGGATAAAGTGTATATGTATGCTGTGGGTGTGTAGTTTTAGTGCAGTTACGCAGTTGTGCTGTGGGGGAAAACGTCCAGTTGTGCAGACAAGTTCAGAAAAGTCTGAGCTCTAGGTGTTGTCCATGTTGAGGGCTTGATGAACCTGTAGACAAAATCTCCTCCTTTGTCTCCCTGTGTTTGTATTCAAGAAGATTATTAGAAGTGAATAAATTCTTCATCATAACTCTTCATCCGTGACGTAGTCCGTCCGTGTCTTTGATACTTCATAATACCATGTAAGGAAGCTTCAGCGAGAGGTTCAGTTCTCAATAGGATGATTGTGTACTGCATGTCCCCTGTTTTATTTAATTTTAATTTTTTTTCTGTAATATCAAAAGCAACCCTTTAGAGCATAATGACCATAAATACAGAAATGCAGCACAAAAGACAGAAAAATAAAAGAAAGAATGAATGAAAGCATTAAAATCAGCTAATCCACATAAAAAAATCAATAGCCTGCTGCAGATGAGGTGCTTTGTGTTTTTTGTTTAAAAAGAAATACTCAATACATATTGAGTGCAAAATTCTATAATGAACAGCCTTGTACAGTGTGTGTGTGTGTGTGTGTGTGTGTGTATATATATATATATATATATATATATATATATATATATATATATATATATATATATATATATATATATATGTGTGTGTGTGTGTATATATATATATATATGTGTGTGTGTGTATATATATATATATATATATATATATATATATATATATATATATATATATATAAAATTTTCCTGAATAATACTGAATGTACATTGAATATATGTTTAGAAATTTGAACGGTAATTCATTAATTCATGTCAGAAGCAAGCGAGAGGAATTTGGGCTTTGTTTTCAGATTCTAAAAAACAGGAAGAAATGTTTAAAATGATTTGAAATAGTTTACGCCTGTGTGATTTCACACAAAAGCAGGGAATTTGCATTTCATTATAAATTCTAATAGCGTTTAAAGCGCAGTTTAAAAAGCAAGCTGTTTAAAAGATTAAAGTTGTTAAAGTCCAGAATACAGTACGTTGATTTGCCTTAACTTTACGTTACTTTATATTAGCTATCATTATACACTAAATAATTGCTACCTGCCTTTATGTTGTTTTTCAATTTCTGTTTTATCTGTTGAAACTCTTACTGTAAGCAGGACACGATAGCCAGGATGTCTAATACCAGATCAGCTCCTGTCATCTACTGTTAGAACGTTGTGAGAACAGTGAAGCACGGTGACATTTTCACAATGACGTACAATAAGATTTCACTTACAGATTTTCAGATTTTCAAGGTTTCCTACTTTAAAATCAGTATAAAATTCTTGCTGTGTTTTGCATTCATAGAATGTATTTTACATTCTCCGTTAGAGTGTCAGCAAGAATGGAAGGAAAGGTATAGAAGAGTGTAGTGAGAGCAGCTAAATGGGTTAGAGACTGTAGCAGTGAGCAAAAGACATGAGGCAGAGATGGAGGTAGCAGAGATGAGGATGTTGAGGTTCTCTTTAGGAGTGACGAGGATGGACAGGATTAGGAACAAGCACATCAGAGGGACGGCTCAGGCTAGCTGTTTTGGGGACAAGGTCAGAGTGGCTAGATTGAGGTGGTTTGGACATGTACAGAGCAGGGAGATGGTTATATTGGTAGAAAAATGTTGGAGATGGAGCTGCAGGTAAGAAGTCATGAGAAAGGCCAAAGAGGAGATATATGGATGTGTTAAATAGGGACATGAATGTAATTAGTGCAATAGTAGAGGATGCCGAGGATAGAGTTAGGTGGAAACTGATGATAGCTCCCATGTACTGTATCTATCTAACACGATCTATCTAATCTTCTAACACTCAGGACTTCTGGTAGTTCCAAGAATATCAAAGTCTACTAAAGGTGGTAGAGCGTTTTCATATTTAGTTCCCAAACTTTGGAATAGTCTTCTGGATTGTGTTTGGGGCTCAGACACACTTTCCCAGTTTAAATATAGATTAAAAACTCATCTCTTTAGTCAGGCATACACCTAATACATCCCATAATATTGTGCACTATTATATCAGACTTTCACATTTTATGAACAGCAGATATATGAATCCCTCTCCACTGCTTCTCTCTTTCTACCCATCCAGAGGCATCCAGAAACTGTACCAGCTCCGATCGTCTTCTGTGCGATAAAGATTTTGGACCTCCACTGAGATAAGGCCGACTCCGAGGACTCTGAGAATCCTGTTCCCTTTCGGAACTCGAGCTGCGTGGAAATGTTATGGGAACGCCCATGCGTGACCATGCTCTGAGCCACGTGTGTAATCTGACCAATAGGCATTGGGACGTGACATCATCGGCGGGTGACATCGCGTAAACAGGAAGCTTCAAATGGCTGCGAGATGGACAAGACGCTAGCTTCTGCTCGTTCAGGTAAGCGCTGTGTTTTTCTGATACTGTGTTTTTCTGATCGAGTGATGGCTAGCAGACAAAGATTCCGAAAGTGTGTTTTTCCGTGTCCCCGTTTTATTACAGAGAAGGATTTGCTCTCCCTCACGGCTCCGGGTCCCGCTCTTGCCAAGGCAAAGAGGCGCCGGCGCTCTTGGGGCTCGCAGGTCGATTTAGCAGGGGGATTGGAGTCGGATGAGTCTGCTCCAGCCTTGTCTGCTGAATCGAGCTCCGGCTCTCACGGAGAAGCAGGCCCGATGGCTGCTTCTTCTCCCGGCGCGAGCAGCACGGCATTACATGTCTCTCCCTCCGAGAAAGGAGAGCTGATGGATGCTAGCGAGCCCATGGGCTCCTCACAGCCTGTGCTGTACAAGGAGCTCCTCGAGGTCGTGACACGAGCCGTAGCCAAGCTGGATTTAGATTGGCCGGTGGAGCAGCAGAAGCAGCACACACCCCGTAAGCTGGATGCGCACTGTGTCACTTGCTGAGTGCCGGAGCCTGACGTTTTACCCCGATCTGCACGCCAAGGTGTCCAGATCCTGGGAAACCCCGTACTCTGTGCGCACTTTGTGGTTGGGGCTAAGGCGTGCTGCTATGGGGCGATGCCGCGTGTGGAAGAGAAGCTGCCTAGCTATCTCTCCCCTAGCGTAGCATCATCACTAAAGGCTCCGGTGATCCCTACTAAGCCACTACGTGCGACGTCGGCCTTAGTGGGGAAGGCTTACGTGGCAGCAGGTCAGGCCACGGGCTGCCTCCACACCATGGGTGTGTTGCAGGCATACCAGGCTGACCTGCTACGTGATTTGGATGAGGGACTTAGCTCCAGGACCGCTGATATTGAGGAGTTGCTTCGCACTGCCGACTTGACTCTTCGGGCCACGAAGCACACGGCGCGGGCAGTTGGTCGGTCCATGGCAGCCCTGGTGGCCACAGAAAGGCCCAGACAAGGATCAAGCTGTGCTACTGAACGCACCAATGGCTCCTCCTGGACTGTTTGGTGACGCTGTAATGGCGGTCGTACACAAGTTCCAGGAGTCTAAAAAGCAGTCAGCTGCATTTCAGCAGTACCTCCCTCTGCAATCTCGTGGGGCTGTTCGGCGGCAGCCCCAGCCTTGTCCTTCCGGGCAACGCGAAGCCCAGAGACAGAGCGTGGCCACCCGATCTCCGCAGGCGGGGCCTAAGGGTCCGAGGTGACACTCTAGGCCCAAGAAAGAGCAGAGGGTCACCCTGAGGGTCACCCTCGCCTCCGACAAATGGGCAGTGGTGCGTAGATCCTGACGGTCTACGGTTGGTGGGATGGGGCACACCTCACGTGACGGTGCCCATCCCTCCCCTGCACCGCTGGGGTGCTAGGCCGTTGGCTCTGCCATGGGATGTGCTCCAGAGCACGGCCCCCCTCCAGCGGGGACCTCCCTCCACTTCCGCCCAGAGTCTCGGTATGGATGGGGGAGACCTGCCGCCTCTCAGGATGTGTCAACCATTCGAGTCAGAGGAGAAAGTCGGAGCAGCTGCTCGTCTGCTACAGCCCTAACTGGAAGGGTTTCCTGGCCGCTAAGCAGACGTTGAGCAGATGGGTAGTGGTTGCGATTGTGTCGGCTCACGAGTCCTCTGGCGTGGCACTCCAAGACATCTGTGACGCTGCGGGTTGGTCCACCCCACTGACCTTCGTCAGGTTCTATGACCTTGACCTCAGAGCCACCCCAGGCTCCTCTGTCCTACGTGCAGGTGCCAAGGCCCTCGCTCTCTAAGCAGGGTCTGTTCAGTGTGGCGTGATTGGACACTCGTTCCCATAGCGTTTCGACGCAGCTCGAGTTCCGAAAGGGAATGTCTCTAGGTTACGACCGTAACCCTTGTTCCCTGAGGAACGAGACGCTGCGTCTCCGTGCCACATTCCCTGCATCCCTGCGGCGCTTACCTTCTCTCACAGGAGCTAGCGTCTTGTTCATCTCGCAGCCATTTTCTAGCTTCCTGTTTACGCGACGTCACCCGCCATGACGTCACGTCCCAATGCCTATTGGTCAGATTACACACGTGGTTCAGAGCGCGGTCAAGCAGGGGCCTTCCCATAACATTTCGACGCAGAGTCTCCTTCCTCAGGGAACTAGGGTTACGGTCATAGCCTAGAGACGATATCTAGAGATCCACCAGCTCCAGTCAGACTCTGCGATACTAAAGAGGAGATGTGAACTCCATGTGGTCTTTTGCAACAATTCAGCATTTGTTAGACTGTATATTTATAATCACACCCTCCAGTGTCACCCATATGAGGATGGGTTCCCCTTTTAGTCTGGTTCCTCTCAAGGTTTCTTCCTTTACCGTCTAAGGGAGCTTTTCCTTGCCACTGCTGCCTGAGTCACCTCAAACTTGCTCATTGGGGATAAATACATACACATTGTCAATTGTAAAAAGCGCTATACAAATAAACTTGAAATGAATTGAATGATTTGCTGTGACGACCCCTAACAGGAAAAGCCAAAAGTAGAAGGAGGAGGAGGAGCCTGTACCGTACATGTAAGGAGTTTTATTCAGAAATAAAGCTTGTAATAATTTGTTCATATTTTTTAAACATTTTCAGATTTTACATTTTTAAAGAAAGGTGAATTTTCTGAGATCCCTGGGAACAGTCATACTTGACCTGTGTAGATACTCTATACAGACAGTAATCTGATCTCAGGATCAAACCGGACCTCATCTAGCTCAAGTTTCAGCGTGTTGTGTGGTGTTAGGTGCTGTTCAGCTCACCACAGAAGTAAAGAGTGATTATATGAGTTATTGATCCTTCCTGACTATTTTCAAACCTATTTTTAGAGGTGACAGAGTCGCTTTGTTTAAAAAAATATATAAAAAGGAATCTATAATTTCGGATTACCTCATGTCTGCATTGCACATTTATTTTGCCAGGAAATAATCAAGAGCTGGTAGATAAATCTGTAAAATGAAGAAATTTGAAGCAGTGCAGTCTGTAATCAGCTGTGTGTTTCTGTCTAAATAGTGCCTCAAATGAAGGGGAAACAATGTTTTTACCAGAAAAAGTTGCATTCTTTCATTCATCCTTAGTTTAAATTAGGCTATTGTTGTGTTTATATTCTTGGATATACTGTAGCTCTACCCCTCTAGCAGCACAGGTCTGGTCAGCCTCTGAGCAGTTCTCACACACTTCCCCATTGGTGCGCTCCCTTCATTGACTTCCTGTATCTGACCTCATCAGATTTAAAACACCGATGCTCACCTAAAAAGCCCAAAACAGGCCTGCACAACACATTATCATTATCCTTTATCACTGCATGACTGTTCCTACCATCTCTCAGTGTACAAGGGAGAAATACATCAAAACTCTTCATTGTTCTTCTACCTCAGTGTTGGAACTTTCGCTAGATGTCTGAACTTCTGAGCCACTGGCAGCCATCAAATGACGCCTAAAGGCCTACATCTTCAAGAAGCACTTAAATTAGTGCTTAGACTGGTAGAATTCTTAATCCATGACCTAGAGAACCAGTATCAGGATGTATGTATCGATAAAGATTTCAAAGCACTCTGTAAATTGATCTGGATATCAGCGTCTGTTAAATTCGTCTGTTAAATTCCAGAAATGTAAATGTAACTGGAGTGTTGTACCATATATATTTTCTTTTTGTTTATCTAGTTTTGTTTAGCTCCTTTATTTATCTAATTTCTTTATTTTTTAATTAATGAATTTATTTATTAATTTATTTTTTAAATAGACCATATTGTGAAGTGGAATAAATTCTTAGTGGCAGTAAAAAAAAATGTAAAAAATACATTTTTTAAAAAAATTTTTAATCATTTTATTTATTTATTTAATTATATTTTTTCCTGATTAAGATTTCATTTGCACCGTTTATACTCTACTTCTGTACATCTTCTGTCCTTCTGTCATCTATCCAGTCCACTGGGTCAGCACGGATAAGAAATATCAGGGTATTTATTTATTTCAAAAATTGAATAAATAAAAAATAAAAAGCAATTAAGGTCAGTAAATTGAAAGAGAAAAGGACAGCTCGATATAAAAAAATGACCGTATTTTTCTTATCACATGCCTCTAAATATACAGCTCTTTTTTCCCCCTTCTATTGCAATTATTACGGTGACAAAACCCCCACCCACCCCCATTTACACCAATTAGCGTGTACCAGAGGCTAACACCTTAAGAACTCAAAGGTGGCGAAAAAATCGATGAAAGTTAAAGCTTAAGTTCAGATATAAACAGCTGGATAAGTTTAGATCAATAGAGTTGGATCCTGGAGCAACTGGTCAATATTTCATCACTTTAGATGCAGGGGAAGCCAGATCTCATGAACAGACAGAGCTAGCGGGAGCGGATGGTGCTACAGCACAGCGAGGAAATGTTAATGACCGCTGCACAGCGACCTCAAACCGATAAACTGATAGCGGCCCCGGCGTTGATTCAATAGCCGCAGCCGTAATGAAAAAGTACTACTTTGTCTGTATCGATTTTCCTCCATGTCCTTTGATTCTTTCCAGTAGCTAATTCACTTGTTGCTGGCTAACACAGACATCACGAATCAGCCTGGAAAGACATGGCTATACTTTCTCTCAGCTTCCTGAAGACAAGACATTCATTACTCTTCTCCCATTTAGTCCTAGCTGTTCCGTTTCTTTTAGATTTTTACTCAGGAACTGGTATCACGTGTTTGCTCTCTCTCTCTCTCTCTCTCTCTCTCTCTCTCTCTCTCTCTCTCTCTCTCTCTCTCTCTCTCTTGCTCTTTCTCTTTTTTCCATTTCATCCAGAAACACACACACACCCAAACACAGACACACTGAGACCCAGGCCCAGATGGATGTTTCCTCATTTGAGACATTCGTGTAAATTATTTACAAGAACACAGTTTCACATACTGTTCCGCAGCCTGAGCATGGGAGAGAATTTATTGCCATTTGTCAGCTGATTCACCCTGAGCTTCTGTCTGACTGCTATTGTTACACTAGGAGGAAAATCACAAGCCTGGCTGCTTACTATAAACAACTAATAGATCCAAAAATAAGCACAGGACACGAGGAAGGCCTGTTATTTGTCTCAAGAAAATGTGACAATTTTATTATTATTTTTCCTTTTACATAAAATCTGGATAGAGCTAAATATGTATGTGTACTTTATAAAGTTGGAAGATTATTTATTAAGGATATTGAAATCTCACATTCATGAACAACACAATGCATACATTAGAAAATATAGGTGAAGTAGAAGAAAGATTCTGTACAAATACAGTATACAACGTATGCAGGATACTGTATATTAGGCTGACTGTCTAAACTAAATTCAGGAATATGAGCAGTTACAGAATGTATATAGAAGCTAGTAAATTTTAACTAATTGTGTAGAATTTGTTAGGTCAGTTATCTTGCAGCACACATGAAGTGACTGAGGGAGTTGGAAAATAGCTGGTTTAAATACCATGCTGTGGATAGATCAGGAAGCCAATTACTTTCCCAACAGCTCTTTGTGTGGCACTGAGGCGGACTATAGGACGACAGCAGCTGTCCTAACGCCTCATACTAGCTTTTCCAGCAGGCCACGAGCGGCATGACGGGCTTCAGAATTTGATGTCAAGTTGACCTGCCACATACTGTATGTACAGTGACGTGTTGTGATGAATTTGTGTGTTCCACCTCTTTTACTCTTTCTAAGAGATCCCTAGACTGTTCACGATATTCTAACAGGTTTTCATGTTGATTTTTTCTTTTCTCCCAATAGTTCAGGAGACACTGCAGAGCATCTTAATGACACTTGGCACGCTACTTCACATTCTCACCATTATGTGATTCTAGAAGCTGCAAAGACGGTTGTCGTGACATTCTATTTAAAGTTTTGTGTCCCCCCCCCCCCCTTTTAAACTCACCTTTATTTTAACCGTTTTTAAATCCATACCAGTTGAGTGTGTGATTTTGAAAGTTGCCCTGAGACATACTGGCGTTCTATCCAAGGTGTATTCCTGCCATGCACCTGGTGTTCCCAGGATAGACCAGGGATCCAAATAGACCTTGAGACGAAAGAAACACATTGAGAAATCACAAAACGATAGATGCTTCAATAGACTTTTAAAAACATAGCTGCTATTGTTTACAAGGCATTCATTGTGTCTTCATTGGAAGCCTGTTGGAACAAAAAGACAGTAAGACAAAGAGTACATTGGCCATTGCGGTATCATGACAGCTATAGACAGTATTGAATCTCAATTTGGATTCAGATATGCTACACTAACATTGCTGTAATTTTCCTTTAATGAATTCATCATACTATAATAATGAATAATATGATTGTCACCGAGTACGATACAGACAGCCAGGTTTTTCAGGAAAAGAAACAGCAGTCATTTATAATCATTCAGATCCAAGAGATTTAGCATAGAGAAGACATTTTATAACAAACTCCTCTGGTGGTGCAGCCACTAATAATAGTTGCAGTTTAAAGTTCTTCCTGTATATACATGGGTTTCTTGCCAGTTCTACAGTTTCCTCCCAAAACCATGCTAGGTGTAGGTGAGAAGTGGGAAATAGCCCCTAGGTGAGAAAGAGTGTGGAAATGTTCATGGTGTTCCATCCAAGGTTGTAGTCCTTGGTTGTATTCCACAAGCCTGCTCAAGATAATGAGGTTGCCGAAGGATGAATGAATTGATGAATGATTCATCTTTACTAGTTCCACACAGTTCAGCCTAAGTGTGTTTGGCCCTGGTGGATTTCCATACTGAAGGATTATTTTCGAGACAATAACGTGTAGAGAGTGGAGTGTAAAGAATGCTGTGTCTTCAAAACACTCCTCATCCTCACCTAAAACTGGATCCAGACTGTAGACTGGAGTGTCATACTGTAGTTGGGTAAAATTAAGGATAAAAATGGAGGAAAAAAGAAAAGCAGTGGATGGATGGTTTGGAATTGGCTACGGAGTGAATAAGTATAAAGTTACGAGATGGAGGTGGGAGTGCTTTGTAGACTTGCTACACATGTACACACATGGATAAAATAAGCTCTTCTTTCCACAGCAGAATGAGTGTAGAGGTAACGGAGCATCCCAATGGCTGACCACACGTATTATATATACACTCTGCAAATGCATAGGAGTGGTGTGCATTAGCCACCATAGTTGGTGGTCAAAGTGGAGGACATGCAAATAAAGCCCAAAATGAGATGGACACCATATGTTCACTGTTTTCTGGCCAGGAGAAACTGGAGAAATGGAAAAATGCTCAGTCTGTTTTACCGACATTTCCTTTGTGGGTTTCTGTAGTTAGGACCTGGTTAGAACCTTATGAGCATCAGACTGCCTTTTGAAATATTGCATTGTATTTGTTGTTATTGTTGTCCTTTGGTTGCTTCCGGTTCAGGGTTGCTGCAGAGGCTCATTCAGTCTGTATCTTTTGATTTTAGGACAGGTTGCCCTTCTTGACACAGCCTTAACTTTTTTTTTTAATCTGGGCTTGGGACCAGAACTGAAAGTTAACCCTTCAGTAGCTTGTAGGTTCCCTGCACAGAATTGATTTCAGGCCGCAGTGCTGAGAGCATGCTATTACATTGTATAGTGACTAAAATCATATTTCAATACAAGTGTCAAACCCTAGAATAAAAACGGAAAAACATTTTTGTTTGGTTAATTTTCACATAAAACTGGTGGAATAATTGATTCCATTTACTCTTCTGACTTGTTAAAGTGTCTCTTAAAGAGGTTATCAGAGTAACATTTACCATCCATCAGACCTAAATTACCCTTTAAACGCTATCTCCCCCTTTTCCTCTCCACCGTCACTGGATCCTTTTTTATTTGCCCTTAAGGCAACACGGCATCCAGTGACGTAAGGACACATGGACTTGACTTGTGTCCTCTCCACCCTGCACCAACCGTCCTTCTGTCAGGCAGACAACCCCCACTCAGGAGTGGCAGGGAACAATTAATATGCACTCATACATTTTTAACACTAAACTCAATTAGAGTGGGAATGGTAAAATACGGCCATGGCAGAGGCGTCTGTTTCAGTGCCAGGGGTGACATTTTCACTAATGAAGTTGGGCGAAAGTCTAGAGGTGCATCAATCACCAGCACACCCGTAAAAATATGCGGGAAAAAAAAGACAAGGGGCTATAAAGAAGAGGGACGTGCATGATAAGGGACGATGGTCAAACATACTAGCGTCAAAGACCACCTTGCAGGCTAGGGATTTGGCGGATGTTTTTTCCCTTCCAAATGCTAATTTTCAGCTAGACCAATGGGTGGCCTGTGAGAATAATCAACCCCGAGGATAAGCGCCTTAAAGCATTGAAAATAACTGCTTATCAATTTTGCCTTTTCCCAAAATACCCCAGATTAGCATAGCTTCAAAGCTCTGGACAAGGATGACCTTCTCTGGATCATTGATGTGCCAGTAAATCCTCTACACAGAAGACGTAGCTCCTGCTGTTTGTCTAATTGTTTCCAGCTCTGCTTTACATTCGGCAAAAGAAAGCTAGTTCCATTTAGAGAATTCTTGGGCGATAGAGCTTGTAATTTGCCAGCACAGTTAAAATCTGACACCTCTCTTTGGATATTACCAGACACGTGCATGAGCCTAATTAAATGATCGCATACGTTCAGCAGGGAGCATTTGTTTTCACCGTACTAAGATGGGGGTGCCGATGTGTTGGACTGGAGATGACGAGGCTCTGGGCAAAGCGTGTGAAGGGAGTGGTGAAGTCGTTAATTACCACATAAGAAGCATTAATGACTTGCTTCACCTCCATCTTTTTTAGAAAAGGTCACACAAACAGTATTTGTCATTAATCTTTCCGAGCGTGGACACACAGAGGCCATCGTGGCATGAAGAAATATCGAACAGCTCTGCAACGGTGTTCAAAAATCTAAACATTTACTTTAAAACGGTTTCATGTGTATTTATTCAGATGATGCTGATTGCAAAATCAGTCATTTGAGACTATTAGAATAAACAAAACTATAAGCCACGGCCTATTGCATGGGTTGCAGATCTGCGTGTATGGGAATCATCATCTTACAAAACCCCCACATATCTGAATATTGACATTTTTAATTGGTCTGTTTAATGTTTAACATTCTAGCAGAATTGAGAATTCTTCTCCAAATGACATTTAATTTTTTTATATGATTAGATATTTTTAAAACAATCCAGTAATAAAAAAATAATAATAACAATAATATCCATTAAATGAAGCATCTAATGTATTTCATTATCACATTATTTTAACTGATTTTATATTTAGGGATTAAAGATCTGATGGTTGGAATTTGAGCCATTTATTTCTCACTATCTTTTGCTGCAGAAGCAAAAAGTCTAGAGTGTTTAGTCAGACATGATCCAGTTTCTTCCAGCTAAGAGTCAGATTAAATCCAGTGCTGTGTGTTTATTGGAAAACACACTCATCCAGTGTTAAACATGTTATTCCATGTGGTAGAGCAAACCAAAGTCTTTCTCCTTATATCCAGAAAGTGTTTTGGTGTACAATAGGTTTTTGGTTGACTTAAAACACTACAGACCTAAATCCACTGTCTTATTGCACTTTTTTATTCCTTGCACTAAGATGGCCTTGCATTGGGATGTTTTATATTATTTATAAACACCCCCCCACCCCCCCCCCAAAAAAAAAAGAAAAGAAAAGAAAAGAAAAGCTAGGCATGGAGAATAAGAAAAAAATCTTTCAAAAAGCTCCAAAGGCTTGATATTGTTTTATAAGAATGCTTGTTCAGTTTATCCTTCAAACTATAGAAATGGTTTCTTTGCTAGAAATCAAATCAAATTAGCTACTATACTGCCAGTATTTTAGAAATTAACTACTTAACATAGAGTATAAAAAAAGTAAAAAGCGTACATTATGCACCCGCATTACTTCAATAATAATATCTCATGGCCACATTAAATTATCCAGTCCCTCTCAACAGATTCCTCTGCTTAAGCTTCACACTTTTTGCACCTCTACTTAAAGTTAATAATAGGATGTGCTGGATCAAGTGCAGTTTTATAAGCCGCTGAATAACGATGGTGTGGGCCATACCGTAAAATCCAACCAAATTTATAGTAATGAATAAGATCATTCCAGCTAGAACTGTATCTGCATGTATACGGTATATAGCCTGTATTATAACCTGCTATGAAAGCTTTCCATCTACTTCATTCGCTGTATATATTATAAACTCCTGTATGAATGTATATATTCCTGGCTACTAAGAAAACCTGCCCAAAAACCTGCAATTATTTAATTAGTCAATCGGGTAACAGCAACTCAGGGCATAAAATCATGAAACATCTGAGTAAGAAACACTTTCCATGGTCTCAGTTACTTTGACTGCGCTAGAGGTTTAACTGAATGGTCTTAAAAAAAAAGACAGATGCGTTTAGCACCTTGAAACACCTGGAGACCTGTTTGAGCTGACAGGAAGTCTGTGTTAGTTGAAGTAGCCTCAGATTGCTGTTCTTGGCAGACTGAAGTGGAATCACATTAGCTCTTCTACTACTCTTCTACTACCATCTGCTTTAAGCGCCAATGTATTGTGCTGCATGTGATGCTTTTCTGATCTTCATGGTTGTATAGAGTGGTTCATTGTGTTCCTCTACCCATCCTGTTAGCTCGGCCCAGTCTCATCTAATCATAAGGTGTTTCTACAGGCAAATTGCGACAGAATTGATAAATATAAACTGTTGAAAAGTCAATCTGCTGTGGAAAAAATGAAAAGTGAACTTCCAACAGATAAAAAATTGTAGCTTGAGGACCTGTAGAAGCCTGAAACCAGAGAAGTTTCAAATATAGAGAGTGGAAGTTTAAATGGTGCTGAATGGTCACATGATTGTCAGTACAACAAATGAACATCAATATTTAACCTGCTTGTAATATATGGCTTTAAAAATATAACTTTATAAATGACTCCAAATGGTAAAACCCATACTAAAACCAATAACCACAGATGGGTGAATAGCATGAATAACGTTGATTGTCATTACAATAGCATCTTTTCAAAGTGTGGGATGTTTACGTAGCAAGTGAACAGTCAGTTCATAAAGTTGATGTTCTAGATGCGGAAAAAAATGGGCAATAGTAAGGATCTGATTGACTTTGACAAGGGCAAATTGTGATGGCTGGATCAGAGCATTTCCAAAATTGTTTTGTTGGGCGATCCTGTGAGTTGTGTTCTTCAGGGAAGACTTGGGTCCTGGTATTCATGTGGATGTTGCTCTCACATACCACCTACCTAAACATTGTTGCAGACCATGTACCAAGTCCATGTCATGATGTATTAAAGTAACATCTCCAAAATACCAGAACTCAAGGTTTCCCAGCATAACACTTTCCAGAGAATCTCCAGAGCAGGTCTTGTGGTGTGATGATCTACTTCAAAAACCTTGGGTCCTGGTATTCATGTGGATGTTACTTTGACACTTTCCACCTACAGTACCTAAACATTTTTACGGAGAAAGAACTTCACGTCATGACAATGCTATTCCCTAATGGCAGTGGTCACTTTCAGCAGTATAATTCTCTCTGCAAAAATGATTCAGGAATAGTTTAAGGAACATGATAAAGTGTTGGTCTCTAAATTCACTAGATCTCAATTCTATAGATGATGTTTGAGATGCTGGACAAACACCATGATCCATGGAAGCCTCACCTTACAACTTATAGGACTTTAAGGATCTGCTTCTTATGTCTTGGTGCCAGATACCACAGAACCCCTTCAGAGGTCTTAGGAATCCCATGCCTTGACAGATCAGAGATCTAGCTTATTTTCTTAGGAAACAGATGCAAACAAAAAATCTCTCACCGAACGGAAAGTACGCAATCCTTTTATTTTTGTTTCAACACGAACTAATTGCATGTTATATTCAGCTTAATTCAGCTATATGACTCCTATTGCATATTCAAGAGCATCCAGAGTTGCTCATTAAGTCTCACTTGAGGTCTGGGGTGATGACACAGACCACACAGTTTTGCAGCCATTTGTTTACAGTAAGAAATTATGCACATATTGCAGACCATGGCTTTTAATGAGAAAGAAACAGGAATAATTAATTCCATTTCCTTTACTTTAAACTTTAACCACTGGTGTTTTTTTTTTAAGATTTACTAGCGCAACAAAAAAAAAAAAAAAACATGTGTGGCAAAGCAATGCAAAATGCCTGTAACCCAAATGGACATTATAAAATGTTTGCACACTGTAGTGATGTACTGTAACCCTGTAACCGCTTTCAAAGTGGCTGTTGAATTATTTATTTTTAGTTACTTAAAGCAAGTTTGGCAGTTTGCTCACAACCACAGAGTACATCTACGACTCGTATAATAATTGAGTTCAAGTTTCCCCCCTACTTCAAATAAGGGGAGTGAAATAGAGCAGAAATATGGGACAGATAAACCAGCAACCCAAAAAAATAAATAAAAAATTATGCCCTGACCCTGTCAATTCTGCCTCTATTCACAGCCACTTGTTACATGCATGTCTAGTGCCCATGTTCACGAAGCATTAATTATGGCTGCACATTAATCTGCTGCTTAATAGCAAAATCACAATTCTCACATTTCAGAAATTTGACATTTTATGACATTTTCCCTGTTCTGCCTTATCACCATGTTTTAACATTATTTAGATACATTATTCCTTATACATATTAATGAGCGATACTGGGAAATCGAATGTGTGGGGTGAGAGGCAAGTTGGGGGGTAGTGGTGGTGGTGGTGGTGATGTTGGGGGTGGTTGGCTGGGGGCGGCGTCTGGACAGTGTAGGGAGGTTTGGAAAGGATGGTGTGCTCATATTGGATTTAGAGTAAGCTGATAGAATACAATACAACAAAATACAACAGATACAGGTCATAAAGATGCAGTCATTTTACATGAAAAACATAACATTATTTACTGTGAATTATTAACTCAAAATAATAAACTAACATTGCACTTGATTGACAAAACAACAAAATTCAAAACACAACTATAAATTTAAAAAAAGAACACAGCAAATTTAAAACACATCACAATCAATAACAAGAAAGCAAAACTATAAACATGAAAAGAAAATGCAAACAAACAAACAAACAACAGAACTATAAACACAGCAAAAAATAAAAAATAGCAGAACTATAAACACAAAAAACAGCAGAACTATAAACACAGCAAAAAATAAAAAATAGCAGAACTATAAACACACAAAAAAACAGCAGAGCTATAAACACAGCAAAAAACAAAAATAAAAAATAGCAGAACTATAAACACACAAAAAAACAGCAGAACTATAAAAACACAAAAAAAACAGCAGAACTATAAACACAGCAAAAAACAAAAATAAAAAATAGCAGAACTATAAACACACCAGAAAAACTATCAACACAGTATAACATGTTTAATGTACTGCAAAAGTCCAAAGTGTCTATTTTAGTCATATTGCTGTTGTGTTTTTTTTTGTTTGTTTGTTTTGTTGTGTTTCTAAATTTGCTGTTGTGATTTAGATTTTTGTAGTTCCATTCGTGATTTTTTTTTTTTAAACCCAGTTTGCTTTTCAATGTTGTTGTTTAGATTTTTGTTGCTGTTGCATCTCAGAAATTGCTGGTGGGGTTTTTGTTTTGTTTGTTTGTTTTTAGTATTGCTGTAGTGTTGTTTTTTGTGTTGTATTTCAGATATTGATTTTTTGTTGTTGTTGTTGTTGTTGTTTTTATTTTCTGGCTTTTCCAGCATTGCTTTTACATCTCTTAACATCCTCTTGTGTTCTTGGTTTTGCTTTTTTGCTACTTTAATATGTTTTGCACATACTGTATGTGCCACTTAATCATTTAACTACTAAATGGGTCAAAACAAGACATAAAAGTAGATGACAGTGTGTGAGAGCAGAAAATCTGGCTCTCTAAACCCTCCTGTGTCACCCTTGCTTTAATTACATTCTTACTCAGGTCACCCAAAAGAGGTGTTTATCTTTTAAAATGCCCATGTGAAGTCACGGCACACATGCTGAGCCATGTGTAAGCGTGTGTTGTTATTTCTTTATTTTGCCATGTTTTAGCCCTGCTCTGTAGACGTGCACTAAACAGGGTCATTCGGCGCAAGCTCATTATCCCAGACCCCAGCAATAAAGCAAATGCGTATTTAAAGCTGAAAAAATTAGGACCCGGTTTTTATTTGCCACAGTGTGACATGTTGATTCTGCAAAACAGACTAATAAGGGAAAGGCTGAACAACAAATAACAAGCCCTAAAAGTAATAAATGAGGCTTAAGCAACACTGTTGACGATAGCACAAAGGTCAAGGGGAAAAAGACTGTTAAATTTGTATTGACTGAAAACATCACGTGATAAGTTTATATTTGAATTCATTATGTCACCCCAGCAGTCAAATGAATTCAACAAAGAAGTATGTTGTTGATAATTACAGATATATATATATATATATATATATATATATATATATATATATATATATATATATATATATATATATATGTATATATATATATATATATACGTATATATATATATATATATTGCCATTAGGGTTTAATATTCTTTATACTCTTTCAAATATGCCATGAATGTTTTGAAATGTCAAAATATCCTGTCAACAAAACCATGTGAAATACATTTGTGCACCAAGGCCAAGCCCAGATCTATATGTGCTTTAAAATATGTACATAAATAAAACAAAAATAACTTCATCCACATTTATTGACAGTGGAAACGGTGCAACGTGCAACACCTAATAGGAAGAAATGCTGTTACAAAAGTGGCTCAAGTCAACAAGTCAGCCAATTTATAGGAGAGCTTTATCCCAAAATGACCACATAAGAAGGAACTGTGCCCGAAGCTTGTGTATAATTCTCTCCTTATAACTGACACTTGTGTAAGCCAAAGCTTTGTGTGTGTGTGTGTGTGTGTGTGTGTGTGTGTGTGTGTGTGTGTGTGTGTGTGTGTGTGTGTGTGTGTGTGTGTGTGTGTGTGTGTGTGTGTATGTGTATGTGTGCGCACAAATGTGTGTACATTTACTATATACATTCTTAGAACCTAGGGCCCTGAAACTTTCTTTGGTTTATCCGATTAGGGGAAATATTAAACAATCAGTTTACATTTTTAAAACAGGATGTTCCTTATTATACGAGTTCTCTGTAAAATCTTTAAGGAAATTCTGAAATTTCATTTAAGAACATTTTCTTTAAATATCCTCCCTTTTTATTTTCCTGTGAATGAGAATTTGTTTAATTTCGTGAGGCAAGTCATCGCTATGAGAGTTTCAGAAATCAGGGTTGCGGTAGATCTGGAAGCCAATGTTATTCCAGGAACATAGGTTATGATGCAGGAATATATATATTTATATATATATATATATATATATATATATATATATATATATATATATATATATATATATATATATATACTGTATATGGATTAGATACCACATGCATTTAAATACTCATTTACTGTACATGCACGGCACTTTAGGGAGGTTTTTGGGAGGTTGGAGGAAACTGAAAAAAATTAGCATGCTACCCTGTGACAGAAAACCCAGTCTCACAGAACATAAACATTTACATGCAACTTAGTCTAAAGGTATCTTATAAAAGAAGCATGAACAATTAAATTGACAAGAAAAGAGGCAATATCTTGTTAAAATAGTGTAGTGGCAGATAAAATAAGTTGTTGTAACTAAATGTTTGATATATTGCTATGTAATTTACGCTTGTGCCAGAATTTAGATGCAAATACGTTGCATTCCTTTTATTTTTCATTATTTCCGTGAGACTAGTTTGGACATACAGTAGATTAGGAGAATATTAAGAAAATTTTTATTGCGAATCATAAAAGTATCTCATCTTACAGTATTCCAGCATAGTTGATGAAAGTGGTGTACCCATTGTCAGAACAATTTATCATAGCACTTTGTTTCCTTAGCATGATATCCATGAGGTGACATAAGGTATTATGTCATCATCAAGTTCATGACAATTATTGTAACCTGTTCAACTAGAAATTCGTCAACAAAAGTCAACAACAATTTGTCAGTTTAATCAGCCATAATGCCAAATATGACATCATGACAAATGCTGTTAAGAATAACACAACACTACACAGCATCAATTGTTGTGACAGCCTATGACGTTACATGACAGGTGAATGAAATTGGTGCATGTCATGTGACATGAGTTTTCAGTTATACAGGTACATTGTAATTTTCTGGTGTGTAAATCTCTACAGGATAATCCAACCATTGTACGTTTCAATTTTATTTATATGCCACTTAAAGATTGTGACCAAGTAAAAATCCAGGTATAGGTTTATACTTGGATCTATATGTAGATTTATATTTATATGCCCAATGAGCAGGTGAAGCTTTTGCCTGGACATGGACAAAAAAAAAAATAACTTAAATACCTTGTGGTTGAATGAGATTCAGGGAAAAAAGCACCAACGTATCAGAGCAGAAGAATTTCTTAATCAATAGTAGATTGCATTCTGTATTAGCAACCTGACTTTTGTTATGGGAAGTGAGCTTATTATCACCTGCTCTCTAGAAGACACGGTTGGCCTTTAGATATAACAGGTCCTCTAAAGCCTGCTAGTGAGTGGAACAAGTATACGCACTCATCAACACATTTTAATTTGGGTTGTGTGAAGAAGTGCAGACCCCTACAGGTCTGCAAAGATGAGTCGCTGTTCCTGGACTTCATGTCATCTTCATGCGTATCTGACTGGGCAACCTGCTGAAAGAACATGGCTGTGTACCATAATCGTGTAGCTTTGGTCTGGGATTATTTTTTATAGTGAACTCGGGTCAACTTTAATACCGGATGGATGTCCTCTGGGATGGTGGAAGCCAAAAGATCCAGGTTTCGATTGAGAAAAATAGACTTTAACATGCTCTGTGGTACTTTCCAACACTTATAGTTTCATTTGTATTTAATCCAGAATGAAGATGACTGGAGGGGGGGGATCATGGTGGTTTAGAGGTTTGCATGTTAGCATCCATTCAGTTCCTGCCTTCATCCTTCTGGGGTTTTCTCTGGGTACTTGTGTCTCCTTGACAAGTCAGACATGCATTGTAGGCTGACCGGCATCTCTAAATTATCTGCAGGGTGGGAATTGGCATCTAAGTACCATATGATGAATTGGCACCCAGTCCAGGGTTTCCCCAACCTTGTGTCATGAGTCCTTTAGTATAGACTCCAGGTTGCCCATGACCCTGTGTAGGATAAGTGGTACAGATGCATGGAGTGGAGTGCCTTTCTTAGCTCACTGCATATTGGTGTTAACATCATCTACTGTACTTCACATGTTCATAGTTCTGAGATGTGTTTTGCAAGCATTCGAACCACTGGTCTTCCATTTGAAAGTTTTCAATAGAAGCCTTTCCAATGCTCTTTAGGAGCATCACAGGCGAATTGAAAAGTGATATATGATTATAATCTGGTCATTTCAGTATTTCATAACTAGATTAAATAAAAGTCTGATTTTGACTAGCATTTTTTTTTACCACCAGGTTTAGCACCGTAGCCAGGAAAAAAAGTCAAGACAAGATTAAAAAGTTAATAAAACTGTCTCCGGATCATTGTTGTGAAATTTACATCATTTGATTTTTTTTTGTTTGTTTGTTTTTGCTTACGGTTCAGCCTCTGTGACATCCAATGGGTTTTCCCAGCCCACCAGACAAATCTAGACAAGCATTTTTGTCACTGTAAAGCCTGTATTGTCAAGGTTACAAGGGCACAATTTGCCAAAGCTGTGAATTGTCCTCTCACCATCTGTCCCTTTACTAGGTTCCGCCTTCAGACATAAGAGTATATGCATGAAGGAGGGAAAGGGTGATGCAGTGATAGGTTGTCTGACCCTTAAGTGAGCATCTGGTAATGGTCATGATTTTACCAGAATCTTATTTACAGTAGATATACAGCAACTGTTATTCTGCTCTTTCATCCTCCTGAGCTAAAACATCGATCGATTCATCATCTTTACTGTTTGTGCTATACAAGCCTTGAATATATCTGAAGGACTTACTAAAGTTTCTTGGCCCAGTCACATTTTATCATTTGTTTGTTTGTTTGTTTGTTTAGCTTTAACAAACTACAACAGGCAGTTTTGATAGAGATTTTGTTATGCACTTAATGGGCTTTCCTGGATTTACATAAGAATACATGAGGGTTTGGAGGTCGGGTCCTGAGTAAATGAAGAGGATGTTTTTGCTCCCATGCTGAAAGTTAAATTCTAACATTGGTAGGTGGAAATGTAAACTCTTATGGATAAGGATATGGAAATGGATAAACCCCAGACTAATGTTCACACACCTCAGAAACACTATGGAGGAAAGAAGGGGGGTTCATGCCATGGAATTAGCCATGCATTCCTAGTGCTTAGTGTTTGTCACATTTTAATCCTGTTTATTTATCCTGTTGAACTATATATTGTTTCCTTTGGCTCCGTTTAGCAATGAGGTTTGATTACATAAAGAATAAAATATGATCTACATGATCTCAGTGTTTTTACCTTATACAACATAATTTTTTTTATTAAAAATGTACAATTTATAATTTACAAATATATATATATATATATATATATATATATATATATATATATATATATATATATATATATATATATATATATAAAGTTCCTGTTTAGCAGCTTTAATCGAGCTGATTTGTTCATGATTGTTTATGTTCCTTTCCATGAGCCTTTCCAGTGACTATCAAGCTCTGACTAGGTCTGGTGAGTCATATGATGTGTTAAGGCTGATGGGTAATGTAGTACTGGAAAATTACTTATTATTATACATATAATACATACGTAATGAGGGCTTTTTTATTATTATTATTTTGGCTATTGGCACATATTTTATTTGACATGCATGTTAAACAGCATATAACCTAATACAAATTCAGGAAGTATGGACATTTAACCTGATACGTATACTTTTATCTGCACATCAGACTTACTACCTTCCTTTCAGAGCATCCAGAGTGCTTCTTCTCTTTCCGTGCATCTTTAACCATCTCTCCATTACTGCTGAGCGACGGCTTCGCAAGCAGTTCTCGGAATGACTTTTCACTTGCACAATAGCCAGGATTGCTGTTTAATTTGCAGTTGAAGGGCATTAAGATAATACGTTCATTTAGTAAATCTCGCCCACAAAGGCTTGGCCATCTTTGCTTGCCTGGCTAGCAGGAAGAAGTGCTTTTGTCTTACGTTTGGCAATATTCATTTTATGACCTTAATTGTAAAATTATCTTTTAATTAGCATTTTAAAACATTCCTCCTGTAGGAAGTTATTGGTATTTCTTTTCCTGTGTTTATTCTTCGCTCCCATTTACCAAACTCTTACTGGAAAATAATGGGACACGGTCAGGGTCTCTTAGAATGTCTAATTATGAACAATTATTGAATTGGGATATGAGAGCGAAGGTTGGCTCGTGTTGGACGACTGCACGACTTTCAGGCCTGAGAAGAGCACCAGGGTCAAACTCCCTCTCCAGAATGTTTTCTTGTGTATCAACCAAGCTAGGATCGATGAGCCAGAGCTTTCTGCCAGCATGGGCCAATGGACTGCTTTTCTTCTTTGTTGTTTTTTTATTCCTCATGTTGCATCTCACTCCAAAAAATGATGCCAGAACCCGAGAAACTAAGACATAATAAAACAAACAAAACATGTGCACAACTCATTCCTTTGCATTTTTTCCTTGACTAATGGCCTTCTCCGTAGCGCCAATGCTCCTCCCTGTGGAACGCTTTCATAGTCTTCTGCTTTAAGAGCATTGTGCTAGTGCACCACCCTAAGCACATCAATCTGAATAGTGTGAATCAGTGGTGGATCAATCAAGAATCAAAACGGGGGAATGAAAACATTATCTTTTAGACAGATGATAGGGAAATAACATTAAAATGGAAGATTTGCATGCATTTTTGATCTGTTTTTGGGAAGAACAAAATTGGAAATTTGACATTACACCATAGCTGAAGAATGCTGGAATAAAGGAAGTTAGGAGAGAGAGAGAGAGAGAGTGACACCCCAGAATCTAACAAGCTGTGGCATACAAACTCTGATGAAGACTAGTGCGTTTTTTAAATACTGCAATTTGACTTTGAACAAAGTGACTTTTGAAGTGAAGGGAGCTATTTCCCCCTTTTTTCCCTTTTTTCCCCCCCTATATTTTAATGCTCCCCGTTCTATCATGCAAATCCCCATTCAAATTATTAGAGTATTAGAGCCCACAGCTCTAATGTCACAGAGACAAAATGAGATGGGGGACTTAAGCACCTAACGAACAATGAAATTTCAAAGCCCTGGGACAGGACAATTAAGCAGCAGGCTTAGCCAATGATGAAAATTTATTGCTATCTAATACATATTTCTATTTTCTGAACACTAACCAATTTGAATGTGATTAAGGGGGGGAGGGTGGGGGGCTGTTCATTAAAGTATAGCAGCTACAGAGGTCTATATTGGAGGGTCTTTTGATGTTAAATTACAAATATGCACCCGGAATCTTATTTATTGTCTTTTTGGCCGCGTATTGTTTCTTTGGCCGCTTCTTAAATGGCTTTTTTTTAACCCTGCTTACACTCGTAAAACCCTGCATCATTAATGAGAAAGTGTGAGGCTCGAGAAGAGTTCTTATGAGTTCTTATCCTCGTTTTTTAATTCTTCCTCCTCATCCTTTCATCTAAATGAAATTGCCCCCCTATTGTTTCCTTTTTTGCCCTTTTACGCTATTATCATAACACCAAGTAGTTCTCATGCCTGGTGTCCTCAGAAGGGCAAATGCACCAGGGGTGTCTGGGTAAGGCCTTTTGTGTGCGCATTAAAGCCAGGAATTACCTGAGACCTGTGGACAGGAGAAAGACTCCCGCCGCTTCGCTTCATCTCCTCGGGTTCTTCCTGAAGGCAATAGTTCGGCCTCAATGTTACGGTTTTGATAGAATTGTGATGGAGACAATAAAGACAGACAATAGTGATTATGTTGAAATGTTCAGGAATATAGGTGATATTTGGAAAAGTCCTTGACCGACACATAGTGCAGGTTTAGTGTCGAACTGGAAGGGTTGCGCGCACCTTCCAAAAAAGTTAACAGCGGAAAAGTTAGCAGGTTAAGTCAGACCCCGGATATCGATACTGACCGTGCATATATTCCGAAATCAAACAAAATTGATATGTAAAGCAAGAATCCAGAGAATGCAGGAAGAACGAGGGCTTTGCTATTTACTCCTCTGTTAAAATAGACGCCTTAATTTTCGGCGAAAAGGGTGAAGAGCGACGCGTGCATACATCTCTCTCTATCAACACAGAGAGCAGGCGCCAATTAATTCCCTTTAATAAATGCAGTCTCAGGCACAGTTTAACAGGGATAAAGGACATTTTCATTAACTTTCTTTATATTTAATGTTCAATTAGTCCTGGGTATAACTGGACACTAATAAGATGGAAATATGGACAGGAATTAATGTTCCTGTGGGAATAGACCCTTCTATTGGTATTCACCAGGAGCAGCCACTGGCCCACGCCAAACCCTGATCATCTCGGTTTAGTCAAGTACGCGTGCGGATACACACAGCGATAAACAAGAACCTTAAGAGAAACGATTGCTGATGTACAAAATATACACCTTTTTTTTTATCCCAGCGCCGATGCAGGTGGATTCATTTTCTGTTCATATTTCCTGCATTTAAGCAGTTTTTATTTGCTTGAAGACATGGTGATTGACTGTTGATATGGTGAAGGAGATGTTTATTTAACATTTTCTTCTAAGTTAAATTTCGAGGAATTTACTTTATCTAGGTTCTTGTCCTTAGCTGATGCTCCATAATAATGTTACAGTTCTAACGATATAACGATTGACAGATAAAATGTACCTATCATTATTTAATCAGTAATAATTCCCTGCAGTGTAAGAGGAATAAAACACTTTGGGACATGACTTTACTTTAAAATTGTAACATTTATTTTCCTCTCCTTGTTTTTCTCTTATTGTGAGAGGATGGGATTTCAAAAGTAAATGCTTCTCATGTTCTATACAGTCACGTGGCATTATTGGATTATTGTGTCCTTCTCTCTAAGCAGTACAGAATAATTTCTGTTATTTATTTATTTGTTTGCTTGTTTGTTTATTTATTTATTTATTTATTTATTTGTCACTGTATTACCTTAGAGCTGCATTTTTCAAGGCTGTAATATTATCTTTTTTCTTCCCTCAGAAAAAGGGGGATTAGAGCAGCAAATAAAACTTGAACTTGAACAGAAACAGGACGTATTAATGACTAAATGTTAAGTTGTTTAACCGTGGTCTTAGAAAAGACAGCAATTACTAGGCAAAACAAGACTGCAAAAATAGAATAGATGAGAAATGCTTTATATATTCAAATTATTTTTGAAAATTTCTCCAGTAACAGAAATGGACAGTCATTCGTTCTCTGCCTCAGTGTTCTCTCTCACACTCCGAGTGTGTTCAGGAGAGGTGGCAGACGTCCAGGCCTGCGGTCTGAGAGCACAAGACACGCTCTGTGCTCGCAGCAGCAAGAGCAGGGCATGCAAAGCCACATCCTCTCGGATGTCAACTGGAGCACGCCGCCAGGGTTTTAAGAGAGATGGCAGCAAATGAGAGACGCTGGTCAGGAGCAAACGGTAGGGAAGCCACCAGAAAGAGTGAGGGGAATGAGGGTGGGGAAAGTAGGTTGAGTAGGAAGGAGAGCTTAGAAAGAAATACAAAAAAGCTGGAAAGAAACTTAGAGGCCAAGGATTCCGGGTGAGCAAAAAAGAAACATGGGCCTCTGAATCCTTCTCTGTTTGAATGAGAGAGAGAGAGAGAGAGAGAGAGAGAGAGAGAGAGAGAGAGAGAGAGAGAGAGAGAGAGAGAGGGGAATCCCAGCACTGCCACTGAAGTGACCTGTTCTCTGGGAATGGAAGGCAGAGCGCTCGGACCAGACATCCTTAGACAGTGACCTCATCAGCATGTACCGTAATACAGCATGATGCATCAGAGGCCATATGTACTTCATCCAGAGCTGAAAGAAAGCATACACTGTGTTTAATACTAAACAGTAGCATATCATAATGGCAGATTTTCCTAAATGACAACATGCCAGTCAAAGAGGTAATATATATATTACATATTATATATATTATATTTATTATATATATATTACAATAAAGAGCATAAAGCAGGAGCATCATATTCATCCTGAACAGTCATGAACTCTCAAACTGACCCCACTGTAAATCCACAGCACTGTCACGCATCATCAAGCCAACAAAGCACAAGTGTTTCACACAACACAAACAAGCAGAGTCTGTTCATGAGCACAGCCATACACGTACAGAGATCTGGAATATAAGACGCATACGAGGGCAGTGGATTCGGACAGTGTTGATCGGTTTTACTTTTATTTCAGCTCGAAAAAAATTTGTTCTTAACTTTCATTCATTCCAAATGAAGTAAAATTCTGGGGTGAAATTTTAATACCGATTTTATGTAAATGAAGTCCAAGCTGAAGCATCTGGGACTCTCAGGGACAGATAGGCGCTTTATGTTCTGCACAGAAAGCTTTATACGGTGACGATAAACCCTTAATCCCTAGTGTAGGTTTGATCTGGTAGACTACACTGGCGTTACCTTGCTGCCACTCACTAGCTAGGCAAAATTCTACAGTTGACTTCATAGTCATGGACCATGCAAAGGCAAAAATTTACGTTTGTTAAAAAATATTTAAATATTTAAGATGACGTGTGAATCAAAAAATGAATACAGATGTCAGCTTCCGTGCTCTGTAGTATCAGGACCGATGTCACTATTTAGCTGGAAACACGCCTGCATCTTTAATACGATTGTTAAGGGGAGAGCTGTGTCTGATCAGATAAGACAAGTCTTTTAATACGTTGCATGTTTTATTTCTTTATTTTGCGAGTGTTAGCAGCGCAGGCAGAACCCTGGGGGACGGAGAGGAGTCTGATAAAGAACGTCACTGTAAATAAGCAATTAATCTGCTTATAATAAGCAGACACACAAACACGATCCTGCAAAAGCAGACATGCCACAATGAGCTATGTGTGCTGGAAAAAAACATGAGTGTCTTAGCATGAGTTTCACAGTCTTAGCATTAGCAAGGAAGATTTTTATGTGGAAGTTTCTATGCTTTGTGAGGTATTTCCGACACAGTGCATACAAAGTACAATACCTGTGTTTATATTTCACCTTGTTTTCCTCATCCAATCACTGATTTTTTTTTTCCATCCCAGCAAGATCGCTGATGTGTAATTCCTTACTTACTGTGCCGATTCAAAACAAATACATCAAGAACAAATATAGCTCAAGAATTAAATCTTACCCACAATCCAATAAAGACCAAAGTTAAGCTTGTCTCAATAATGGGATAAGCCAAAATAAATAAATAAATAAATTCAGCAAAATCAGTGTTATTAATTGTAAAACTTTCCTAGCTTAAGATTCATCATTCTACTTAAAGCATGAGACTTAAAGATCCGTGATTATGCGTCTAATTTGCCTGAAATGCCCACTCACGTGTGACAATGATATTATCGCTTTTACAATTAACTTGAAAAAAAAAAAAAACCCTGATAACCTCAGAATCTTCCCACACTGAAGTAATCGGCTTCAAGCTTCAAACTGGGCCCAGTGTGTGTCTCGGGCTGGGAATATACTGCAGGGATTTCTCCCTAATTAACATGCATACAAAGCAATTTGGAGCAGAAGAAGATGTTTTTGTTCGACTGCTTCCGGGCGGATTCTTTTTTTTTTCTTTTTCTTTTTTTCTCCACCACTTCCCTCTCCGAGCAAAGAGGCCGACGGTGGAAAGTGGGATGGATTTCTTGATTAAAAATTGCCCTTTGAAAAAATTCTTCAAGCTCATGCGTAGAAGGAACACGAGAGCAGGTCGGAAAACACGTCGTGAATTCATATGTCCCAATATAAAACATTGCATCATTGTTAATTCAGTTCATTAGGCGCTTCCTAGATGGAGGATTTAATTTGCGCTTGTCTTTTAGCACAGCGGTGAGCTAAATTGAATCTCCAGACGTCGCTCTACACATAGCATGTCTGTGTTGTCAACTAGCCCTCATTTCATTTTTTCCCCCCTTTCTTTTCTTTTTTTTTTTTGCCCCGCTCAATAAATCAACACAGATTACAAACACAGTTAAAGGTAGGTAATTAAATAGGGGCCTTCCATCTCTTGCTCAGTCTCTATTAGTGTTTCACTCCATCTCTCTCCCTCTCTCTCTCACTCTCTCTCTCTCTCTCTCTCCCCACAAAAGAGCCACAAAGCATCGATATTTCATTATTTTGTTGTATGTTATCATAAAACATAAGAAGCATCTACCAAAGAACAGCTTTTTTTATTAGTTTTACTTGTATGTCGTGTTTATATCAATCTTTTTTTTTATTTAGTTATTAATTTATTATTTATTTATTTATTTTCAAGATTCATTTATTTGCTTTTTACATATATATATATATGTATACATATATACGTATACATATATATATATATAAAATCTACATATTTTTCATCAGTTTTTACATTTAGACATGTGATTTTTAGTTCTCCTGTGATGCTCCAGACTATTTTAAATGAGTTTTCCCAAATATTGTTTAGGATTTTTACACATTAGTTATTTTGTTGTGATGCAACAGATTTTTGTGTTATCACACAATAATTATTTGTTTGTTTTTTTACATGTGATTTTTTCCCCACTTGTTTTATTTTGTATTTCATGATACGCCTGATTTGTGTATTTTCAACCACTGATTTTTGCTTTTAATTTTTTTTTTTTACAATTGATTATTACGCAATTTATTTTGATTTGTGTATTTTCACACTTCAATTTCTTTATGCATGTTTTTTTTTTACATTTTCTTTTAACATTTTACATTTCAACATTTGTACTAATTTACTTTTGATGCTACTTTCTTTTTTCATGCACGATTCATTGGTTTTGTTTTTTACGTTCTTTTTCACGCAATGTTTATAAAATCACATGAAATATGATTTTGTATTGAAGATTGTAGGCAGATTATACTGTAAAAAAAAAACCTTTTCTTAAAAAAAAAAAGTCATTTTGGGAGGCATTAAATGTTCCAGCATCTGTCTCTCTTTTCTGACCTTCTTTGGCGGTGTGCTTTCCTCATTTGCCTCGTAATTAAACGAGTAGTCAGTTTCAATTAGCATGCGCCTTTTTTCCCTTCACATGCCTTTATAGAAAAAAAATTAATTAGTCAATTAGACAATTAACATCTGAACAGGGCTTTGTGTTAACAAGCCTTTTACAAGCAGTGGTAACCCTTCTGTAATGATAGCGAGGACTGCTGGCACCGAGGGACCTACGCGTGGAGAAGGAGCACGTCATTTCTTAGCAACAGCTTGCTGCTCCATCTGGTCTGTGCATTAAAAAAAAAGAAAGAAAGAAAAGGGCCAGAGAGGGAAGCCCAAACAAAAACAAATCAAAAATAATCGCCTGTTTGTTTTCGCTGTGTAGAATATTTACGGGTGACTTCTGGCCAATAATTAGTTCACTGATCCAGCTGTGATCGTTCGCCTGAGCCTTGGCTGCCACCAATATAAATATGGCTGATAGATTCAAGTAATGGCTCCTGGTTCAAATAAACAGACAGCCACCCGTTATGATTTATCCTTCCCCGACGGTGCTAAATCATATCTGTGTACATGCTGCGTCTCCTCTGGATGTATAGTACTGCTGTCTCTCTCTCTCTCTCTCTCTCTCTCTCTCTCTCTCTCTCTCTCTCTCTCTCTCTCTCTCTCTCTCTCTCTGAGTGTGTGTCTGTTTTTGTGTCTGTGTGTGTCAGTGCGTGTGTGTGTTTCTGTGTGTCTGTGTGTGTTTCTGAGTGTGTCTTTGTGTGTCAGTGTGACCGTGTGTGTCCGTGTGTCTGTGTGTGTCAGTGCGTGTGTGTCAGTGAGTATGTCTGTGTGTGTTAGCACGTGTGTGTGGCAGTGCGTGTATGTGTGTGTCAGTGCGTGTGTGTGTGTGTGTGCATGCGTGTGCGTGCATGTGTGTCTGTGTGTGAGTGTCAGTGTGTGTGTCAGAGTGTGTGTGTCCCTGTGTCTTTCTTTTTTCTTTTTTGGAAAGTAGGTTTCAGGAAAAGATTTGTTCATCCTGATTAATGATTGATTGACAGCATCCTTGTGTGCTGCTAGCTGTTGGTACTGAGTAGCAGCTTGTGCTCTATTAAAAAGAATCGAGTGAGAAAAGAAGGAGCCGAGCTTCCCGAGCTTCTCGAGAATGTTTATTTTCTCCATCTGTCCCTCTAAACAGTCCCTTAAAAGGCAGTGAAGATGTTTATAGGCTGTTTGCGGAGCCAATGTTGTTTTTCAGCCCGACATTTTTCCATGGTAACTCAGACCCAATTCAAATAAGCAACAGCAAGTGCTTTGGATGAACAAGTGTCATGTTCCCAATGACTGACATGACACTATTGACCCCCGGGGCACGTATTTTGGCTCAAGATGCTTTCTGCTTTTAAGATTTCAAAACAAGGATCTTGCTGAGGAGTCGGTTCATGAAGCTGCATCGTGTTTGTAGCTTTCAGGCGCTTGAAAAAGATGCGAAAGTGTAAAGTAGAAGATCAGGTCTGATCAATAGTAAAAAATACAGAAAAGGACCAAGGCTTTCTTATGGTAAAGATTATATATCTAATATAATTTATATATCTAATACAATATGAATGATATATAATTCAAAGGATTTTTTTTTTCCTTACATGGACAGTCTTTGTTGTGGGTCATCATCGTCATTGTGTTTTTGTGGGCGGTAAGTAAATACGAGCCTTTCCCACCTTCTCACATTTTGTACGTGTGTTTAGGTATGTGTGTGTAGGTACGTGTGTGTAGGTACGTGTGTTTAGGTACATGTGTGTAGGTACGTGTGTGTGTGTAGGTACGTGTGTGCTTTTGTCACAACTTTTTATCATTACACTCTATTCAATGTTAGCACTGATAAAAAAGTCTTAATGGTTTAGAGCAAGCTACGGGCCATGACAGTAGACTACACACACTTTACACACTCTTTAGACACAAAGTCTGGAAAAGACAAAAATATTAATAACAGGGAAAAAGTTTTCCGGGGTAAAAATATTAACTTTCACTGTATTCGCTTAAATTAAAACAAGATGTACGACTACATGCAAAGGAGATAATCTGAAGAGCGCAAGCACTTATGGCCAGTTTGCAATTTGAAGTGATATTATGGCCTAATATGCCTATGTAATATTGAATTCTTTTTTTTTTACACAGCATAGGGAAATCCTCAAGGTCTTTTTAATTAATTCCCATCATTCTCTCCTCCTGACACTAAAGGCACTGTGGACACAGATTAGGAAGGATGTCCATGAAAAATTAACAGGTTTATCTTTTCACTTTGACAACCGCCGGCTCTATTATATATACACCGCTCTATATTTATATATTTTTTGGGGGTCTGAGTTAAAGCTGAGAGAAGAAGCTAAATTCCACATCATAAAACCAGAGAGCTTATTACGAGAGCAGAAGATAGTTTGCGCCTCCTGAAGAACATGAAGAAGAAGGTGGAGGAAGAGGAAAGGAAGAGGCTCAGAGGCTCGCTTTAGAGATCTACAGCTTGGACACGGGCCAGGTTTTGGGTGTTCATTAAAGGACATCCAAACAGTTTAGATGATTATACGTGCAGAGCCTGGTGATATATAAGATGGACGCCGGGATTGATTGCGAGATTTTTCCATATTCTAGGAGAAATTATTATATGCTTCTAAGATGAATAATACACGCTATGTATAACAATGACGATCTATAACATCTGCTGTATATACTATGTATTAGTAACACTGTTAGCTGGAGTAGAGGAAGGAAATTAATTCTAGCTCAAGCTTTATATTTATAATTATTCCTTCAATTGCTCTTCATGGGATTTGGGAGTATTTAAGAAAGTCCTGGCTTATTTTTTTTCACCAAATTGAAGGGTTCTTGACTGTTTTTTTTTTCTTTCTGAAATTGTGTTAGCAATAATTAGTATGAATATTAGTATATTATAGTATAGCAGTGTTAATAATTTTGTGCTGCGCGAGGTGGCACCCTGGCAGTAAAAACAGTGAGGGCAAAGTGAAGGTCAGGAGTGAAGAGCTGTAGTGTGTGTGAGAGAGATCACTGATCAGTGGGAGGTGTTGTGTAGGGTTTAGTGATGGTGGGGTAGCAGCCTGGAAAGCCCCACTGAAGTAAGCACTGACTCATTGCCTGGGTTACGAAAGGTCACTGACCCAGCCAGGCTCACTGTGGGGTCGTGTCAAGTGTGTGTGTGTGTGTGAGAGTGAGGAAAAAAAGGGAGAGAAAAAAGAGACAGGAGAAGAATAGAAACAGAAGTGTTTGTGAAGAAGTGTGTATGTGTGTGTGTGTGTGTGTGTGTGTGTGTGCGTGCGTGCGTGTTAAGGTGGGACGACTCAAAAACACTGGGATTTCTTTGTTTTTATTGTTTTTTTATGTATTGGATCTTATTTAATTAATTCAATTATTTATTTATTTTATTTTTTAATTATTTTTTGCTTTATTTCTGTTCCCTCACAATGATGTTTGAACTAATTTTTTATATAATATAAAATCTTTTTTTTTTTTTTACGAATTTGGTCATGCCAATAAAGTCTGAGAGAGAGAGAGAGAGAGAGAGAGAGAGAGAGAGAGAGAGAGAGAGAGAGAGAGAGAGAGAGAGAGAGAGAGAAATGAGTTAAATGAATATTTTTATGCAGGGAGATGCAACAAACCCCAAATTTTTTTCAATCCTCCTTTTTTGGGCTTTTTTGAGCTGAAACCCTGAGACTAAGGCAGCCGTTACAGAACTCTGACTGGACTTTGCTGGACCAGATCTGTGATGATTTTAAATACTGGTTTTAGCTGCTTATATTTGATCTAAAGCTCTGAAGTTGCTTCTTGACCATATAACCAGATTTTGATGTAGAATATCTAAACACAAAACAGAAAACTATCTAAATATGTCAATTATTTATATATACACTGCAGACAGAGGCCGAGAGATAAAACAGATTGTTGAAGACGAGGATGTGGGGACAGATTCTGTAGCATCGGGAATCAGAGAGACCACAGAGAGGCTGGAGGGCTTCGTCACAAATGCATTAATCTGCACAGGAAGTCCTCGCATATGCTCGGGATAGAGGGTGCTGTTTCTTCACCTCAGGTCCTCTCACACACTCTTTCATCTGACTGCCTGTGATTCATGAAGCTCCACACGCCAACTTTTCTTTTGTCCCAGTAATGAAAAGTCCACCTCTTCTTTACACACTGGTGTCGATCATTCACAGAAGAACAGCTTGTTCTTAAAGTCAGTTGAACAGTTATCCATCTGTGCAACACGTTTACGATGAGAGTCAGTGAGGCATTGGGGTTGACAGATACGTACAAAAACCACAAATGGAAATATGGTTTCAAATATCACAACACTTTGGTATTCTCAAATCTGATTGGACAGAAGGTTTCCTATATTAATGTTTTTTTTATATTACAGTCACAGCAGCACTAAAAGTAGTTCTGTCTTTAACAATTATCACGTTTTATGTGTCTGCGTTAATTGTTTCTATAGTAACAGCTCATACAAAATGGACTTCCGTAGCAGGCATCTTTAATAAAACACGTGTGCTGTCATTTAATTAATTCCAATCATCAATATAACCGTATTTAAATAAGAGTCTTCAGTGTCAGAGCTGTTTTGTTATTCAGAATTTAATGCTTTAAGAAAAGCATTTAATGCTTTGATAAAATATCTATGTTTTGCTACATAAACTGATGTCCTATTAGTTTTGCATTTGTTCCTATAACAGAAAATTAACTATAAATGGATAAAGAAAATGGTTCTAAAATAAATAAATAAATAAATAAATAAATAAATAAATAAATAAATAATGTATAATACTTACTATCTCATTTGATTAATTTAATTAATTTAAAGTCTTCATTGTTTTTTTCCCTTAACATTCTTTTTATACTTTTATTCTTTATATTATATTGTGGAGTGCAGTTTGTTTTAACTTATTTTTTTTTGCCACCAAAAAACATCCTTGAAGATTATCCAATATTTTAAAAACCTTAAAGTTATGCCCTTACCTATAATTGTAACAAAACCCTGATAACAAAAACTCCTTTCAAAAGTTGATAAATAAATCTAGCAAAAAATTTAATTCAACAATTCCTAATTTTTTTATGTGACGAGTCCAACATGGAAGTCCTTGTGAATGACCAGTAAACACGTTCTGACCAATCAGATTCCAGAATTCAACGGTGCTGACTTATAAGAAAGTGTAATGATAATAAAAGTCATTTCAAAAAAGAAATTGTGAAAAATGTTTTGAATGCAAGTATGTTTAAAAAAAAAAGTCTAATTAAATTTTCCCCGTCATCCACAGAGTGTTTTTGTTGAATAAAGTCATAAGAAAAGCCATGACAGCTAAACACACGACTCTAACCTAATCATTTGTAACGTTCCATAGGATTCGCCTCATGAGGATTCTTGCCAAGTTGTATATGTGAGGTTCTAGCAAGAGAAACTACACAGAGAGATCAGGATAAGGAGAGAAAAGGAGCCAGTGACAGATTTCACTGAATATCAATCGGCCCCGACTGAGCTTAGACATGTAGCAAGACTTTTTCTTTCATTGTTCTTCATCTCTCTCTCTCTCTCTCTCTCTTTCTCACTATCTCCGTCTGTCTCTCTCTCAGGACATGGGAGTTTGATGGTTCCAACTGATTTTGACATCAGAGGCAGACTGACAGTTGACATTCTCCTTCTTTTCATAGTCCGTCCCATACCTTTCGCTCAATTGTCAGAAGAAAGGAGGAGGGAGGAAGGAAGGCAGGATGGATGGAGGGAAGGAGGGAGGGAGAGGTGGTGTGGTGTGGTGTGGTGTGGCTTTTCCTGTACACCTTCATATCTCTATGATGCACTATGAGGTACAGAGCATTGAATCAGAAATTTCTTCTATTGGTGGCAGCGTCCACTTTTATCGGCTACCTTTAGTGTTGTCACGCTCGCTGTGTTTTCTTTAGAGCCATTTGTGTGTGTGTGTGTGTGTGTGTGTGTGTGTGTGTGTGTGTGTGTGTGTGTGTGTGTGTGTGTGTGTGTGTGTGTGTGTGTGTTAATCCAACATACATTTGTTTCTTATCAAGGTTAGACTTGTCAGAGCCTTCTCTACAACCTGCTGAGTCTGTCTCTTAGGAATGATTGCTGAAGATTCTTCAAACCATTGCTATTTTCTGTCTGTTGCTATTTTTGCTATTATGCTAATAATTGATATAGGTTCATGTATAGCACGACTTTTACTGAATGAAGCATAAACAAACGAGCGAGAATCGAACTCGGGCTATTGTGATGGACGTAACTCTCGAATGTTTACTTTCACACTGTTAAGTACTGCAAGTTGCTTCTGTTGTACAGCCACTTTATCTGACTGTATTAGGGCCACTGAATAATAATGATCAAGAACCGTTAGAACAAATAAAGCTTCTCCTAAGAGAACTTCAATCACCCTCAAATTGAAAAGAGTCTGATGGTGAAATCACAGTGTATCATGTGTGTGAATGTAACTAAATGTATGCATTTGAATAAAGTGAATTTGGTGAGATTTTTTTGGGGGGCAGAAGGCCACATCTGGTTCACATCTGTCTGAAGTGGGCAGAAGATCACTAAAAGTTACCAGTTGACGATTGAGGGGAAAAACAACTTTAACTAGTCCAACAAGGAGCTGATATCTATACCAAATAAAGCCTTCTGAATAGAAAATGGCTAATGAACAACCTACTCATGTCCGAGTAGCTACGTAGGACAGACCATTGGGTGATAATTTTCACCATGGTCTTTAGGCTGAAGAAAGACTTTGACCCATAAAGGTCAGCCCCTACTCCAATGTTTTCAAGTCATGTGACCCAATACCATGTGACAGACAAGACAAAAGTAAAAATGCTACTTATTGCATCATGAATTCACCGACCTACATTAAATCCTCCCAGCCTGCCATTCTGCTCGAGAGTTGAATTCAATAAGCATATCAGGAGAATTGTAGTTTCTGGCAGGTGAT
The DNA here is from genome assembly GCF_022655615.1 of Tachysurus fulvidraco. Taxonomy (NCBI): domain Eukaryota; kingdom Metazoa; phylum Chordata; class Actinopteri; order Siluriformes; family Bagridae; genus Tachysurus; species Tachysurus fulvidraco. Next base: position 13,087,235 of record NC_062519.1, read on the forward strand.
TTATGCCAAAAGAAAGAAGTAAATTGGACAGCTGATGAATGTCCTTCAGTTAAAATTGCTCTGAGATTTACTTTAGCTGGTTTACATTTGCATTTCCATAAATAGAACACGATCGTGGTCAGACATTGCTGTATTTTCATTTTGTTTCTAACTAACAAGTACCGGAGCTGTAAATGGTAAAGACGTTCTGAATATGTGTTGTCTTGCACATTTCCTGTTGCACAAATCCAGTCATACATTTTCTGTTATGGTTTCAGCAGGTTTTTAGGATGGAGGTCATAGAACTCAAAAGAAAGCTGCTAATTTACGTTCACTTTTATTTTAATTTATACAACTGAGGGCCTTGCTCAGGGGCCCAGCAGTGGCAGCTTGGTGGACATGGGATTCGAACTCATGACCTTCTGATCAGTAATCCAACACCTTAAACACTAGACTATCACATCCCCAAATCCCTGTTACTTCCTCAGGAGCTCTTGGTTGCATAATTCCACTCGATTACAGATTTTCCTTAAATTTTCTAATAGAAATATTAACTCGGAGCGAGACTGTAACAGATAAAAAAAAACAACACATTATCACACTCTGTTACTCCGAGTCATTTAAGTGTATTTAATTACATCCCTTATATTTAAAAAAAAATTTTTTACTTCAGTCATATCCTGTATCTTAAGGTGACGCCTCAGTAAACCTTCAATAGTCTCAAATGTCACCATGTCTCATCATGTATATGTCCCGGTGGCCATGTGTTGTGTTATTGAGTTGCGTGTGTATGTGATATGATCTCGACCGCAGGAGAAATCACATTGACTTTAGCATCGCGGCCTAGCACCGGACACAGTCGAGCTATCAGCCAGCTGTCAAGCGTGAGACTCCTAAGACGGAAACGTGCGATAACGCCTTTCCGTTCACGTCTTTAACAGACCCTATATATACAGTATATATATATATAAGAGGCAGGGAAACAATCAAACCTGGATCAAGACTTTGTTGTTTAATGACTAATAAATCAAATATCATAGCAAGGATCAATCTGAAATTGGTAGTATGTTAAAGTTCATGAAGAAAGCTCATCCATCACCATTAAGTGACAGTAGGCTGGAGTGTGGACACGAGCAATGCGGTGCGATCGAGTAAAACTGACTTGCTATAGACTTTAGTTTGGAAGTGATCTGTTCAAATGACCTTATGGGTCTCATTCACTTTCTCTTTCTCTCTCTCTCTCTCTCTCTCTCTCTCTCTCTCTCTCTCTCTCTCTCTCTCTCTCTCTCTCTCTCTCTCTCTCTCTCTCTCTCTCTCTCACACACACACACATACACATTTCATCACAGATAAGATTTTTTTTTTTGCTAGATTGCACCATGCTCTTTTTCTGAGGTTAGTAATAACTTTCAAGTGTGGGACATGGCAAACGGACGGGCACAAGACAAAGGAAGATGGCAAAAAAAGATTTATCTGTCTGATGGAGAAAGTGTCTGTACAGAGGGGTGTCAGACACGAGCAGGGGCATACGAGTGTCGGCAGAATGGCAAGAGGCCTTTATTTCCAGGGAAATGAGAGATATGGGGTATGTCGACACCTAGATGGATGAGATTCTTGCTTGGAATTGATGACCTTCTTTTTCTTTGCTTCACATATTTCTGAGAGAAAAGAGTGGACTCCAGTGGACTCGAGGCCTTGACGTGTATATCTGTGCGTCTGATTTTTTTATTTATTTATTTATTTTTCTATCTGCTGATATGAGGTAATCCAGTTTTCTTTATAAGATGACTTACACTGAGCACTCTGTTTTTCTCTCTCTTTCTCACTCGGTCAAAGTCGAACGCTCAAAAGACCCGAATTACAGATGCCTCCTCGGCCTTGTGATATGTTGAAGCCCATCCCATAATAATAAATGATTTGTCCATACATATTCATGATAGGAATCTAGTAATTAGTGAACTCCCCCCTTTCCATACACGTACACGCACGCATGACACATACCCCGGCGGCCCTCATGAATATTTATGTCCGTGGTCCCGCAAACAAAGACACTGGCAGTGCGAGGGCATTTTCCATTAACACAGGCAGCCGTGTGTGATGGTGGTGATAGCTGTGATGCCACTCAGGACCTCTTCACTGGTGGCTGATGCTCTTCGATCAACACCCTAATTCCCCCCTTTTCCTAAAACCCAACGTGACATCATTATGGCCTGAAACGTCTCCCGAAAGGCTTAAAGCAGCTTGCAGTTCGCAAAGCTCGGGCCCGGAATAAGTGATACTGTAGATGTGATAGGGTGGTTTAAACACCAACAAACATCAACAAACAGTCATTCTTTCACCAGCTGCTCTTTATTTCTCTCTCATGGAAAAAAGGCAATTCAACACATGGCTAAGAAACTACACATTCTAAAAAGTTTCCTTGAAGCAGAAAAGTTTTACCTCATATCGTAAAAAACGATTCATTTGGAAATGTTAAAACTAAATGTAAAAGAAATTTCACTAGTACGATGTCTAACATCCAATTCTGTGTGGATAAATATTTGTTTAAAATTGTTGTAGAAACGAATCAGCAGCATCTGACCAATCAGAGCTGAGAATTCAACAGCACTTTTGTGGATTCCGGTTAAATTGAAATAAAAGTCTTAATATTAATCTTGAACTTTTGTTTATTATAATTAGTAGTTATATTATAATAGTATATTACAACACAAACAAAATTGAATTGAATTAAATGTTGAAAAAAAATGCGTTTGGGATATATTGATGCAGTCTTTATTTTTTTTATTTATTTCTTTATTTATTTTTTCTACATCCGAGTTTAAGGCGCATCCAAAACCCTGTCGCTAAAGAACATCCATCCATAATCCAGACCCAAGAGCTATTAGAAAGTCAATCTGCTTGAAGCACATGATCATTCATGCGTTCAGGCTTCAACAACCGGAGTAACATCATTGTCAGGGAGCTCTGATGTCCCTAATTCTTCTCTTCGCCTCTTATATGTAACACAGACTGTCAAAGGCAACAGAGCGTGACTGAGTATATGTGCTTACACATGCCGATTATATAGCCATGTAATGTAGAGCCACTTTCCTGCTATGAGCTAGTGGAAGTAAATAAATGCTGTTCTTTTTTCTTTTTTAAGAGAAATTGTTTGTTTTTTATAGAATTGAAAGAGCAAGGGATGCTTATATTAAAACGGACAAGTGATATGAATGCAGAGAGAGAGAGAGAGAGAGAGAGAGAGAGAGAGAGAGAGAGAGAGAGAGAGAGAGAGGGAGGATGAGTGGGAGGACTGAGAGGTCCCTAATATACTTCCTGACTTCAAAAGCTCTGAGTCACAGTTCTAGTTACAGAAGGTGATGGAGACTATAGGGGTTAGTTACACATATTCACTATAGTGTGTGTGTAAAAGAGAAAGAGATACCTGATGTTTGATCTCTGTCTATTTGCAATCGGTTTGCTCGAGATAAATGGAATAAATCCTTTTTATATGTTTTTTTATGACTAATAACTTTTTGAAATATTTCGATGCTGCTTTACATTTTGATCGCTGATGATCTTGCACAGAAACATAACTCTCTCTCTCTCTCTCTCTCTCTCTCACACACACACACAAACACACACACACACACACATACACACATACACATACGCACACACACATACACACACTCAAGATGTCTGGTTATATTTAGGGAATTATTATAAATTTGAAGGGAAATAGAACTTTTTTATCCATATGTCAGTTTTTTATTTGATCGTTTTGGAGGTTTGCATGGGGGTTATAACCAAGGGTTATAAGGGGGTTTTGTTTGTTTGTTTGTTTGTTTGTTTGTTTGTTTGTTTGTTTGTTTTTAAATGCTTAATTTTTGCAAAATAAAAACTATCAAATAAAAAACTGACATACAGTATGGAAAAAACTCTGTTCTAAGCCTGTGCGTGTGTGCGTGCGTGTGCGTGCACTATGAATAATGTAAAAAAGTTATAATTATTATTATTATTAGTAGTAGTAGTAGTAGTAGTAGTAGTAGTAGTAGTATTCTACCTGAAAAATTATATTCTGTATCAGGAATTCTGGCCCAAAGCATGAAAGAAATGTCCTACAATGAACACCTTAGATTTCAAACATTTATTTCTAAATGAATTGAATTAGTACTGTTTTCTCTGAAATGCTCTAGACCTGTATGAGCACTCTAATGATTTTTAATCCCACTATTTGGCGTCACTCAGCCAGAAGAGCATCTGTTCACCCCTTTTGAGTCTGGTTCCTCTCAAGGACGTATTATTCCTCATGTTTTTTCCTTGCCATGGTCACCTCATTGCTTGCTCATTAGGGATCTAATTCTGCATCTGGATTTCTGTAAAACTGCTACATGACCGGTTTTATTGTAAACGCACTATACAAATAAAATAGAATTGAATTGACTGAATGCAAGAACCAGGTCTTGGAGACATTCAGATTAACTGGATCAGGACTGGCACATATGACTGATATCATATTAACACTGATTTTATTACTTAAAATCTGAGAAAAAGATGAGAGGGAGGTGAGAAAAGAAAGGAATAGGAAAGACAACGGGGTGTCTATTATTCAAGCAAATGATACTTCTTGATGGAGAATAGGACTGATCCACACCGACCTGAATTTTCCTCTACATCTTAACTTTACATATAAACAGACTATTTTTCCTCTGGTGCACACTGGTGCATGTAATATATATAAAAAAATAAAATATGTAAATTAGATCTTGAGGTTGAACTTGAAGATCTCGTACATCGTTGCTAGAGTTTACTGGAGGAAAAATTCAACCTATGTGACCTTCAGCAGAACCCACGATTTATACGGTAATAAAATTCTGAGTTGATTTGTTCATTGACATGTTGCTCTGTCTTCACTGTTTGGTTCATTGTTTCCTACATAACCCACAATGCTGTGTGGGCTACAGCACCTACTGATCCCTGCTGACGCTCATTGTAAGCTCATTGAAAACAAATTTCTAGCTAGCCAGCTAAATTATCAGTAATGTATATTTTCCTTATGGTAGTGTTTAAGTTTTAACATATATAATGATGATACTGTCTCTGATACTTGTAGATGAATATCTTAATAGCAGGACTCTTTCTGATATTTGCAATGCTGCGTACAGCCGTGTTGAAACTCGTAGCTGACAAGTTGGAATTTCAAGATGATTGAGAAAGCATTTGAGATATATTGATTTTTGGCTTTTACTAATTTAATTCATTCATTTCTTTTTCTACTGTTTCTCCGAACTACCTCGGGTCATGGGGAGCCTTGAGGTTGAAAAATTGTTACCAGGAGTCAGCATTGGTCCTTTCTTCCTGTTTACCTGAAGGATGATGCAAAAGCACTTCAAATAAAAACATAATGGCTTAGTGGGTAGCACGTTCGCCTCACACCTCCAGGGTCGGGGTTCGATTCCCGCCTCTGCCTTGTGTGTGCGGAGTTTGCATGTTCTCCCCGTGCCTCGGGGGTTTCCTTCCCCGGTCCAAAGACATGCATGGTAGGTTGATTGGCATCTCTGGAAAATTGTCTGTAGTGTGTGAGTGAATGAGAGTGTGTGTGTGCCCTGCGATGGGTTGGCATGCCGTCCAGGGTGTATCCTGCCTTGATGCCCGATGACGCCTGAGATAGGCACAGGCTCCCTGTGACCCGACAAGTTCGGATAAAGCGGTAGAAAATGAGTGAGAGAGGGTGTCTGCTGTCTTGCCCTGCTGTTGATTGTTTTGCTCCGCCCACTTGTTTGTTACCATGGACACTAATTGCACTCAATCTCTTCCCCAGGTGTTTTGTCTTAGTCTCTCATTGTCTCGGCTTGGTGATTGGTTCCTGTCACATATATATACGCTGTTTGTTCACTTCCCTGTCGTGAGTCGTTATATATATGTTTTTCTGTTTCCTGTCAGCCCGGTGTTCTTCCTAGTCTAGTCCTGCCTACCTGTCTGTGTTCCTGTGTCGTGTCGTGTTTTGTTTATTAAAAGGTTAACTGCAATTGGATCCTCACTTGTCTTTGCCTCCCCATGACAGATACATCTACATTACTAACTGGCTGCTCTGAGTCTCTGCTGCAACTCAGCACACATTTATTTATAATCTAGAGTCAGGATCTTTGAGTCCAAGGTTTGTTGTCTCCGACATTCAGCGTTGTGTTTCTTTATAGAAAAAACTAAGTGAGAGAAAATGAAGCTATAGTGAAATGTGAGTGTTATCCCTTTTGTTTTGTTTAAGATAGTGCAATCTCCCCCCCCCCCCCTCCTGTTAAATGCCTTCGTAACTAGTACGACATCATGGCACACGACCATGACACAAAACTTCTCAGAGAAATAATGAAGATACAGGACCATGCAACAAATCAGTGAAGTGCAGAACAAATATTTTAGTCTAAAAATACTGAATGTGTTCCAAGATGGAGCTCTCCTTTAACACCAGTGTTAGATCATCTGCCCCTTGAGGCTGCTGTATAGCTTTAAAAGTCGCAGAGCCTCAGAGTCCTGAGAGCCTGCTAATTTTGACACGTGCTTTCTCAATTATTGATATTGCAAATTTTGTTTGCAATTTAAAGACAGAGATATTAATTAGCTGATTTCACCTGCCTCAACTGTCTGTCTAGTGTAATGTAACCAAGCCCACCCAAATTAAAGGCAGATTATAGGACAGGAGGGTGGCTTCTCAAGCAGCCTCTAATTGAGTTGGAGAAATAAGAATGAAATTAATATTCTCTCCAGTAAGACAACGTGAGAAAAGAAAGGGAACGGCTTTTTTTAGAGAGAAAATGACAAGGTGCTGAAATAGAACCTTTGGGGTGAGGGGAGGGAAGGGGAGGGAAGAGAAAGGAAAGGAAAGGAAAGGAAAAAGTAATATGGAAGGAAAGGCAAGGAAAGAGTTATATAAGAAGGAAGGGAAAGTAAAAGTATTATGAAAGGAAAGGAAAGAAGTAATATAAATGGAAAGCAAATTGAAAATTAAAATAAGTGCAAAGGAAAGGAAAGGAAAGGAAAGAGTTATATAAGATGGAATGGAAAGGAAAAGTAATATGGAAGGAATAGAAAGGAAAGGAAAGGAAAGAGTTATATAAGATGGAATGGAAAGGAAAAGTAATATGGAAGGAATAGAAAGGAAAGGAAAGGAAAGGAAAGGAAAGCAAAGGAAAAAGTAATATGGAAGGAAAGGAATGCAAAGGAAGGAAAGGAAAGGAAAGAAGCAATATAAATGGAAAGCAAATGGAAAATTAAAATAAGTGCAAAGGAATGGAAAGGAAAGTAAAGAGTTATATAAGAAGGAATGGAAAGGAAAAGTAATATGGAAGGAATAGAAAGGAAAGGAAAGGAAAGGAAAGGAAAAAGTATTATGGAAGGAAAGGAAAGGAAAGGAATGCAAAGGAAGGAAAGGAAAGGAAAGGAAAGAAGCAATATAAATGGAAAGCAAATGGAAAATTAAAATAAGTGCAAAGGAATGGAAAGGAAAGTAAAGAGTTATATAAGAAGGAACGGAAAGGAAAAGTAATATGGAAGGAATAGAAAGGAAAGGAAAGGAAAGGAAAGGAAAAAGTATTATGGAAGGAAAGGAAAGGAAAGGAAAGGAAAGGAAAGGAAAGGAAAGGAAAGGAATGCAAAGGAAGGAAAGGAAAGGAAAGGAAAGAAGCAATATAAATGGAAAGCAAATGGAAAATTAAAATAAGTGGAAAGGAAAGGAAAGGAAAGGAAAGGAAAGGAAAGGAAAGGAAAGAGTTATATAAGAAGGAACGGAAAGGAAAAGTAATATGGAAGGGAAGGAAAGGGAAGGGAAGAGAAGAGAAGGAAAAAGTCATATGATTGGAGGGGTGAGGAGGGCAGTATTTTGTGGAGACAAACAGGAGAGAGATAAAGATGAAAGACTCTGAGTTATTAGTGTCCTGAAATCTTCTCTCAGTAAGCTAAGAGCACACAGTAAGCTTTGTAAGTAAGTAAGTTTTAGCAGGATTCTCAGATTTCCTTCCATTAAACAGAAAGGAAATGTCACTTGTGTTTCCAACTCTGTAATACTTTTTTGACTCCTACCTTTACCTCTGTGTGCACACAGACTACTATCCTGCTGCAGAGAAGTGGGCTTCAGGTACCAGAACATGGGCCTGGGTCGAATTTAAACAGGGGCATCTGCTGATTAACTGCCATGGTCAAAGCCACTTTAACTAAGTATATTACACATCTTCATTTTAATGTGTAATTTAACTTCCCTTAAATTGAACATTGTGCTCCTTTCATAAAGCAGAGTGCGGAAGAGATTAAACTTTAAGCCATTATGTCTCCATAAAAGAAGATTCTTCCCCATGTGGAATTAAACTATATTTTCTCGCTGATGACTTCTATGCAGACGATGTCGGGAAGCACCGATTGGTTTTTCTTCACCTAGAGTGCAGTGAAAAGAGGTCCATTCCAGAAAGACAATGAAGTCGCACGGTGGAGTCAAAGCCTTTTCACCACGGAGGGGGATGTGGACTCGGAAAAATAGGTCACTAGGACCAATCTTATGGAGCTGTATGGTAAAGACAAATGGATTTTTTTCTCTTTTTTTTTTCTTGAACAGAATAGATACAAAGAATAAAATCTATTTCAGCTGTCTATATGCCCGTTTCCTTTTCCATTTCTTTTTCGATCCATCCGTTGATATTCTTTGCCTGGTGCGCTTGGGCATTTTTCCTACTTTTGTATTACAATGTCAGCTTTAATGAGTGTAATGCACAAGCTCTTTACCGAAACTGCTTTTTTTTAAGTAATGGAGAACCAAATACCTGCAACAGCAACACAAGAGTAAAGTAACAGGAAAGCGATAAAGGCAAGAAGTTGCTTAAACACGGAGAGTTGAGTATATAGGATGCTTTAAAGTAATGCATTATGTAAAAACAAGAGAGAAAAAGAAATACACGGAGGAATAGCCAAGGAAATATGAGAGAGTGGGAAAGTCAGGGCATATAAAACAGAGAGAAAGGGAAACAGGTGAATATGAAAGTAATGGAAAAGGACAGAGAATCAGAGGAGGGGTGAGTGAGAGATGAGGAATATGAGAGGGAATGAGAGAAGCTATAAAATAAAGAGATAAAAAGATCTCAAAAAAAAGAGGGAGAGCAAAAGGGAAAGATATGCTGACTATGAAAAGTAAAGAGAGAAGCTATTAAAAACAAAAAAGAGGAATGAGAGGTACTATAAAAAGAGAGGAAATGCAGCAGAAAGAAACAGGAAATATGAGACAAATTGGGGAACATGAGTGAGTGAAAGAGAGATGATATAAAAGACTGAGACAAGTGGAATATGATCCAGAGATGCGATGAGAAAGAGATGCTGCAGATCTTTTTTTCTTTATTCTGGAGACGAATTGCAGATCTGCGTCGAATTTGCCACAGAGTCAAATCTGGTCACGGGTTGGAAGCTTCCACAAACACACGTTACATCTCATGCCTTAATGCCTGGCTTTGTTTGCTATTCTTCTTCATTTATTTTCTACATGACTGCAGTTGCCTCAAAGCTTTGTTTACTGTTGTGGTAAATCGTTGAGCTTTTACTGAAAGGGAGCTTGAGCAGCAACAGATGAGCTTTTTGCATAAGATCTTATAAACTGTATGCACAGTGGATATAAAAAATCTACAAATGGCCGGGGTTTAAAATGGCTTGGTGTGAGGTGAAAACAATGAAAGCAAAAGAAATCATGACAAAACTTCTTTTTTCCTCCATTTAAAATCCTAACAATCAGAACCACGTTAGCGGGAACAAGTTGATATGTTGGAAAAAGTGGATATGATAGTGTTATTTTCTTTGTGTAGTCTTTTTATATCTATTATACCGGTTTACTCAGAAAATAATCCATTATAAATATTGCTATATTTCCTTTGCTTCGAGAAATCACAGAGGATTTCTGTTTTCTTGTTTCGTTGCTGATTAACTAGCTCAAATTCATCATAATGTGACCATGATCCCATTCGTGGTGCATCACTGTGTCGTGCTCGTCTTCTTTTCCCATTCGTGTCAATCAGTAGAAGAAGTGGATTCAAAAACAGTAGGTACTGTATATGGGGTCCATTCCTTTCTTTCTAATAAGCTACATTTTATTATTGTTAAATCCACACCATTAGAGGAACAGAGTGGTGTTACGGGTAGAATCACTTCCAGGGTTCCTGGTTTGATCCTGAGTTCAGGTTAGTTTCCTCTCGTTCTCTTACATCTTCTATCTGTTTGTGAAGGTTTTATCCACGTTTTTATCCAACTTCCTCCCACAGCAGGTAGACTAGGTGTGAGTAAACAGTCCAGTCTACCAGAACAGTCACTAGATCCAAGGTATACCTGACCAACATGCAAACCACTTTGGTTGACAGTAATTCTATCTAACAGATATGATAAATGTCCAAATTATTGAGAAATTAAGCTTCTTTGGAGCATCAGTTGTTAAAACATTGGTCTCAGCTGCCATCATTGGGTCCTTGAGCAAGGATGTGAACCTCAAGACTCTATACATTAGTATTTATGATCATTCCCCATTGGGCTATTGAATACATGGACACACACACACAACCCCAGATCTGTGATATCTTGTAAGTCATACAAGCAAGACAACTAACAATGAAATAAATAGTATTTACATGTGAATAAGCAAAATATTGCATTCTGTATACAGAATGCCAAGTGACATTCACTCAGCAATAAAAAGTCTGACTTGTTATGCTTTTCGGCTAAAAGCAAAATGTACACAATGTTTTAAATCATGTAACATGTATGTATTCGGTTACAACAGGGTTTGTGCTGTATACAGTATTGCGTTTGAATATTGAGAAATCTTTTTTCTACTTATTCGTCCGTCATTTGGTCACATGCTAGATCCCACCACTAGCAAGCTTTTCCCATAAAGCCATATGCACCTTTTTGACCTGAGGATCATGCAGCATTATAGAGCAATGTATAACATTTGGAGGAAAGTGCTATCTACCCTCTTCCGCATACATGAGCTCAACTGGTTAGTGTCGCTCTGATTGACAAGAGACTAAATTTAACTTTGGAACTCATAGTCCATTCATTAATACTACAGACAAGTGCAGTTAGGACAACAAGAATGATTAATTCAATTTTTTAGAAAGCTTTGTTTGTATTAAATACAACAAAATCAGCCGCACTCCTCACAACGTTTGAATAAATTCAGATTGGGTTGAGATGTGAGTGGTCTTCATTGGCTGATCCATTTTTTAGTAGCAAACCATTCACCTTAAATAATACAAGAGTTGAATGGCTAAGGTCCATTTTGTGTTAATGTCACTCATGGAAACTATTAAAGGAAGATTTTGGAGAGAAAATGAAAGCCTGTCTATGACAATATGTTCGCCCTTTTTCTGTGTGGGAGAACGAAACATGTGGTTGAGGCTTTTTATGCTGTCGATTATGAAGTATTTCGTCAGCATAGGCTGTGAAGGATAATTAATGTTACAAGATATGAAACTTAAAGGACCATAGCATGGGTGAAAACCTTTTATTTTATATGTCTGCCACTTACAGAGCTATCAAGTGGTCTAAAGCATGTGAATAATGATGAGTATTCCATTCCTTTTTTCAACAATTGATCAAAAATGTGAGAACATGTGAGACTATTGACATTCAGTGTTGCTCTGAGTGGACTGGCTTCTGGTAATGGAGATATTAATAACATATTTAAGCTTAAAGAGACTTTTGTTTTGAATCAAGAGCATAAATATTGAAAATCTATTAAATGTTGCTTCCTTTTCAGAAGTAGGGAGCTATGTCTGGCCCACTGGCTCCACCTAAATAACTGATTTTCAGTCAGATCCATAGACATGGACATTGGAAGTTTTAATAACAGGTAGGGTTGAAATTATAATAATAATGAGCATGAAAATGCATACTTTAAGGTTTAGTTTAAGTTTTTTTTTCCATCCAAATTAGGTGAATGTTCACGTTTATACTGATATCAGGATCTCCGGATGTTTGCTTTCTTCCCAGGCGATGCTTTACCAGGTCTTCACATCCTGTTTGTTTTTGAGGCGTTTTGCCTTCAGATGAATTGAAATGTGATTCGCCACTGCAGAACATTCCACTTCTTTGCCTTGAAAAAAGTCTTGGGCTGCTTACAAAAAGTATGATTCAGGTCACTGTTCATTCTGCACTGCTACATTAAGCATCGTCTAGTGGGATTTGAAGCATTTAGATAAACCTGAGAAAAATGTATCCCGCTGTTTTGGTCAGGAATCCTCAGTAAATAAAAGAGAATCCTTTAAAATGAGGTTTTTGTGCTGATGTTAAGGATCAGGAGCAAAACCTTCCCTTATCTATACATTTCTCTTCTTGTCATTCTGGTGCAAATTTATCTTTGTCGCATCTTGTTTTTACAGCATTGTACAAGCTTTTATTTTAGTAGTTTTTGCCATGCTGTCCTCCTGTTTGCAGGCTTATTAATGATTTACGTCTTGGTAAGAACTCACAGTTTAAACCTACTTATGATGTTCTTGATCTGATTATCTGTTGTGAAGGAAAAATGAAGGAAAAAAAATCTTCACAAGGAAAAGAAGTAGTCTGTTGTTTTCCAGCGTCTCCGGTCCTTTTGATGTTCCCGAGCTCACAATTGTGTCTCGGTGTGTGTTATTTGGCCTCACTCAATGTTTTTGCTATCTGTCTTATGAGATTTGTTTTGATTTTTAACCAAAGTGGCAGCTCTTTGGATTTAATAGTGAGAATTAACAGCAACTTGAAATTATCTCTAAACCATTTATCTTTAATAATGAGTTAACAACACAAACCTGGCCATGGAACAACCTAGCAGCATATTGTCCATTTACTTTAGGTCCATTTAAAAGTGTATTGATTCTTTCATCATTCACATGATTTGGAAGAAAATCCCATGATTTTTTTTCTTACATACACAAACTACAAACTGTACGACATGCAGTGAAATGCTTTTCCTAATGTCTGTGACATAAAAATTGACTACGAAAAGAATTCAATTGAAAATAGAACTTAGCTGTAATGCTGGGAAAAGAAAAAAGATATATAGAAGATAGACAAATATATATTTTGGCTAGATAAGAAAGTAAAGTTATCAGACTTTCACTTTATTTAATGGACCAACCAAGACAAATGATAAGGAGGGGAGGTGTTAGTGGAAAGCATATTTCTTCAATTTAAACATTAAAAAGAACTTAATAGAAAACACTAGATTGCACATGCCGCTGAAAAGGCAAGACAAAGAAAGTTTTATGCAAATATAATTAAGCCGTTTGCAGAGTTATGATAATTAGATGTTTACTGCAGACGGATGTGCAATGCTCCATTACAAAGACGAAATGTAAACAGGCATCTCAAGGCTACACTGAAAGTACAGCATGGAAAAAAGGAGGACTCACAGCGTTGTTCTATGTGATGTGCAAGCGACTCAATTTATCAAGACCCTATTGTTGAGAGAGGCTAATTAATTTGTTTGTGTGATTGCTTTTTCCTGCAAAGCACACAGTGGTAAAAACAAAGCTGATAACCTCAGTCGCCTCTGAAAGAGACTCATAATCCCTCAAAAGAGAAAGTTTTCATTAAACCGTTTCTAACTCTTGCAGTTTTTTTTTTAAATTATGCAGTGGCTTTTGTTAAGCAACCAATTTACTAATAGACAGAAGCTGTGGGGATAACAAAAAGACTGCATATGTGTGTGTGCATGGAGAAATGGACACAAAGTCTTTTAAAAAATTCTCTTTTTTTCCACAGATCTTTAAAAATACATGAAAAATAAACAGATAAATAAAACAGTTAATTATTATGTTTTATATAATACAAGGTACAAAGCAGAGAAGCACTGTATACACTAATCAGTAGGAATAATTTTTTCTTTTAAAAAAATGTATTTATTATCCGTTTATACAAACATTCTTACTGTATTATCAGTAAGGTGAAATAATCAGTAAGTAAAGTGAAACATGGTGATGGAAGCATCATGCTGTGGGGTTAAGTTTTGAGATCTGACAAACAATACATCTGGACTTTGAATAGATATTGTAAAGAATAAAGGTTCTTACATGGTTCTTTGTCAGTGTTATGCTTCTATGGAGAACCTTTAAAATCTATGGAACTGTTTCACTGCACGTTTTAAAGGAAAATTATTTTCTATACTATAAAACTATAAAAATGTTATTATGGCACTAAGAAAAAGGGGCTTTCTTTTTAAGTAACCATTTAATGATGTTGTTTTTGTGGAGTCATAAATGGTTCGTCTATGGCATGACCTCAATTCAATCAAAAATTCTTGCTGGAACAATCTCTATACAGTTATTGGTCATTTAGACAATACTGATACATTTTAAGGGGTTTGAATACTTTTTCAGGACACTGTACATCCCTCTGCCTTTTCATCTAAAAAAAATGTAAAAAAAAAAAAAAAAAAAGAAAAGAAAAGAAAAAGCCAAGTTGCCCCATTTTTCTCTTCAGTATTTATTGCATCTCATGGAAGAGATTCTAGAGTTTCAGTCTACATGAGATTTTTAATTACTTTCATATAATCTTTATATTGGTTTAAAACCTTGCATTTTCATTTGGTGTACTTTATATGTGCCATAATAGAGTATTATTTATAAATAAATTGATGAAACCCATGTATCCGTTCTATGTTCTAAAAACGGGCTAGTTAGCAGCTGGTCATTATTCCAGTAGTGACTATTTAAATATACAGAAATTGTGAACCATGTGAAAGATTTGATTCTAAAAATATCTCAGGGTAAATGTTTTGTTCAAAATAAGGGACTGCCTGGAAGTTTTCCAAGTAAGGGATTGCAGAAACCAAGGTCTTATTGGTCATATCTAGATTTGGTTCAAGCATTTACGCTCTCAGTTGTTGATCACACGTTCCAGCCCCAACACTGCCAAGCTGTCACCGTTGGGCCCTTGAGCAAAGCCCTTAACCCTCACTGCTCCAGAGGTGCTGCATCATGGCTGACCTTGTGCTCTGACCCCAATTTTTCCAAAAGTTGGAATATGTCAAGAAAGAATTTCAGTACGCTATAATGTATAGTATATGTGACAAAAAAATGTGCAGGTTTGTGGAGATAATGCAGCAAAGAGCAAAGTGGATTATATGTAATAATAAATGATCTACATAAAAATACATTCACTGAGGTAGTAGAGATGAGAGGTAGATGAAATCTCCAGCGTTAAACAACAGGATGAACTCTGACAGTATTCACAATTATAAAGGTGAGAAGAATAAAGGTCTTCTGAAATAAAGGAAGACTGGGGTATTTATTACAGCATCAAACATCTCTATATAACTTCGGTGGATTGTCTTGAGATGCACACATATGCGCACAAGAAGGAAACTAAGTGATTCTGCATGGCTGCCAATCATACAATTACAGAATTCAATAATAATATAATTAATATAAATCCCACGTGTTTATTGAAACATGACTATTAATTACAACCACATGCATTTATTTATATCATTCACACTATTACCTGAGACTCGTTCAAGATGCTGTATGTCATCTAGGGACTTTTTTTCTGCACCAATCTATGAAGCATTAGGAGGAAGCCAATATTACCACCAACAAAGCACATTTGTAAAATATGGCATCTTTTTTAGTCATTTTCCCCCGTTTTTTCCATAGATGCATTTATAGAATGGATGATTTTTCTAATGTACTGCTTAAAAAGCCAGAGAATGCATAGCTTGAAATGACCAAGTCTGGCACATGCTTTTAGCTAATATCTGCCAGATCTGTAAAATCAAATGTATTATGTGTCCATTATTTGTGCAACTGGTGTAAGGATGCTGCCTAACATGAAAATAGCAAGCTGTAAATTAGTGTTGTCCTGCTCTAAAATAATTACAGCCATTCCCTCCTTACCGTTTTTGATTATATTGATTGCAAATGCACGGAAGCGACGGATCCTTTCAGAGAATACAACAAAGATATAAATCATGATTTGAGTTATTAATATCTGCCGCGCTATTAGTTCAGTGATTTATGGACCTTTACAAAGAGGCTGATTAGAGAGGTGAGGTTGGGTAATCTTCTGAGAGGGTGCTTATTAACACATTATTTTAGCATGAGAATATCAATGAATGCAGCCTTATCGTTATTGACGTCCCTCGAAGAGCTGGGTGTGAGGATACAGTCATCTCTTCGGGTTTTGTCTGTTCTGTGTGTGTATATGTATCCTGTTCTATAGAGACTGAAAGCTATAATCAGGGTCAGATCTTCTCCAGAAACTTCTGGTACTGTACATAGCTTAGAGAAGAAAATTTTGTTTCCTGTTAAATAAGTATAATACTTCACAATCGCACAGTCACAACTCATCCACTTCCTAACCCAATGAGCTAACTAGGATTTGTATCATTTAATGGTGCATCTGAAGGAAAAACCTTATGTATTCTATTTAACTTGCAAAGCATCCTCCTCCTCCTCCTCCTCCTCTTCCCCCTTTGCACCACTCAGATACTCATCAGAATGACTAAAGGAAAAAAATTGAATTACAAAAAAAAAAAAAAAAATTAATCCTTAATCCCTTGCAGGTGATCGGGACCACCGGTGCTGCTTGGGCAGAACCGGATAAAAAGAAACGGGAGGAAAAGCACAAATACACTGCATTCAGGACCCCCTCCTTTCTCTGTCCACCAGCTTAATCTTTTCATTCTTTCAATACCTGAACATAAAGTTACTAAAGCAACCAATTTCATTGATGGCTTGGCTCACAAAATTACTCTTTTCACATCTCAGACACATGCAGTATACTGTACATGAATCGCTGAATCGCTCTGGGTTTTCAGTCGTTTTTTATCTATCTGCATTTACAAAATTCACTTGCCACAGATAATAGTAAGGAACTGGCCATAAAGATGCCAGGCCTTGTGAAAAAACAGTATTCACACTATTTAGCATTATGTCAGAAAAAAATCGGTTATGTGCAGTATTAGGAATATAGCTAATTTTTTATAATGTATGGAATTAACCCTTGTACAGTATGTTGTTCGGATTTTTGTTACTCAGCCAGTGTTCGTGGGTCTTGTGGACCCGATACATTTTTGGGTTTTTAATTCAACACAATCAAAAATTTTATGTTAAAATACTCTACAGATGTTTACTTCATCCCAATTACAAGCAATATAAACAGCATATATGGTTAATATTTGCCCTTTACCTTTATTACATCACATTTTCTAATTAAACTGCTACTCGTCTTTTGTTGTTTTTTAATAAAATGTAATAAAAAAAGAAAATCAAATTTAATCAAGTTATATGTGGGAAAAAAATCAACAAATATACAAGGAAGCAAAGTTTTTCAAAACTACTGATGTTTATGAATATGGGTCCCACAGACCCGAACAACATGCAAGGGTTAAATAAAATTTGTTAAAGATGATGAGCACCTTTTTCTCATCATTGACAACACAGTTCCACTTAGCAAGAACCTTGCAAGGAATTCCCACCATTTATTCTAAACTAATATGACGTGTCATATTTTGGAAGCAGTCTCCAGTGTCAGTGCTTTGTTAAAAGCTGTAACATGATGATGGAAGCCTTTGGGTTTTCTTGGACAAACAAACAAATAAAGCTTGTGACCCCAAACCAATAAACATAGTATATTTTACATAGATTGTCTTTTGAATGTCGAGAGAATTCATTCTGCTCAAATTTTTCCTGACATGTCCTCTGTGACCTCATATAAGAAATATTTTTGGAAAGTGACATAGGAGGGCCTTTCCACACATCTGGTAGGTGTGAAAGACACATGTGTTGTATAGTAAGAAACCCAGTCCCTAATCAAGTCTTAACCTGGCACCTTAACACCACAGCGCCTGTCCTTCATCACACATAGCATGAGCATTGTCACTGGAAGTGTGGAAAACAGGAGGCCATGAGATGAACTCTCACCTGCACCAACGTCTTTCTCTATTCAGATCTCATCTTGCAAAGAGGAACAACAGGAGAGTGGAGGAGTGCCTACACAAACTCATAAAACTTCAGAACAAAGCAGAAGCCCTCACTTTTGATGGTGAAGTCACATACGTGTGTGATAAGCACTGTACAGCTGTTTATCCTGGCACGCTGTGAAAGCCAGCTGTCTGCCCATGTTAGACTGCCCCATCTGACTTGTGATAACTTATGGCCTAATGGAAAACAACCAACTATCTCTCAGTTGGTCAAAGAAACAGAATGTGCCTGGAATTGGTTTGGCTGGAGGCCACAAACAAATGGACAGGAGCCGTCAGATAGCGACAGCCAAAAGTGTAAGGTGGGCCGGAGACGGTGTAATTGAAAATTGGTGTGCTCTGGGAAGCATGAAGGAAATTCACGTAGCCTGAACCGTATTTTTCCTGACTGATGGATGCTGTACATAAGCAGGGACACGGTGATGGTGAGGACTAGAGAGAAAGACAGAGCAAGTCTCTTTCTCCAAGCTTGTGATCTGATGGCGAGGCTGAGGACACGGAGGAGAAGAATGCTTAAATGGTGAGAGGTCCGGGGACTGGAGTGTTAAATCCTGTCTGACATGCCTAATGCTTAAATCTTATTCCCCTTTTTACAACAACACAGGATCAACAAAAGCCTCCCCCTGGCCAAAATCCTTTGAGGCAGTGACACAGAAAATTCCCATCCTGGAGCTTCCAAGGGAACAACAAACAGAAGCAGTAAATACAGCTGCATACATTTGGCTAGATAACACACCCTCAACCCCTCCGCACTCTTCTGCTCTCCATGCTCTTAGGGCTGGATCAACACTTTTCATGCTTGAGCAGGGCATAGCAACGCATTGACTTTCACAGTCTTGCCCCATGCCCTTCCTGAATGCCCTTGCACCCTCCCTCTCTCTCCCGCTCCCTCTCTCTCTCCTGTGGGAGGGCATAGTGCAGTTAGCTGGAAGTTGGAGAAAGCAAAGAGAGGCCTGGTTGCTTTAGCAACTCCCTTTGTTCTGACATTCTCTCTCATTCTCTCTATCCCCCTCTCTGTATTTGTAACTTCTTTTTCCCTTTTCCACAACAGCACAAGGTCGTGTGTCCTGAACACGTGTTTCTTATACGTCAGGTTGATGCTATGCGACAAAAAAAAAGAAGAAGAAAAGGAAAAGAAACAGTTGTCATAGAGCACAGAAAAAAATCATCAGGCCAGATACAAAGAAATCTGATGGAGATGAGGGAACAAGTGAATAAGATGGAATGAGAGCCGGAAAAGAGGGAAAGAAGAAAGTGGAGGTCTATACATTGCTTCTGTTTGATGTAATCCAGGAAGTTAGCTCTGTAACCCAAGCCCTACGTTTTGAAAACTTGCATAGACGCGAGTTGAAGGAGGCCCTTGTCTGGTGGGTGCAAGTTTTCCACATCTGTCTTCCGCATTGTGCCTGTCTCTATAAACAGCTTTCAAACTTGTTATGGCTGTGTGAAGATTTTAGGGAACATTATAACACTGATTGCATTTAAGCGTTTATTCGCCGGTATTGAAGTTAAGAGTGTGAGCAAATTGCTGTACAATATTTTGCAGCCTATGCACATTTTTTAATAGAAATGGTGGTCACTGAACTCACTCATGTTGTACATTATGCTTTCCTTTTGGAATGAAGATTAAATTGCTGAAACATTCTTCATGAATGTTTGTTTATACATATTAGTTTAAAAACTCCTATCCAGTTCAAATCTGTACCTGATACTGCATTCCACTATCCACTGCAGCACCTGGCAACCCACTGTGAGTTTCTCACTTTCTGTGTAACACCCAAACTAAACAAGTATGAACATCTCCAACAAAGTTTCTTTTCAATATTCACTCAGCTTGCGTCGGCACAAAAACACTGGCCTCAGCCCTACATCGGTCAGAGGTCCTGAGTTCCTCCCAACCACCTCCCCGCCTTATAACTGTCAAATCCTTTATTGTGCAAATAAGCAAAAAGGAAAATGTTTCATGTTTCCCACAGTTATTTACATGAAACATGAAAATATTACATGCAGTACATGAAAATAATACTAACAAACCTTGAATACACTCTAGAAACAGTCCTGTTTTCCAGTAAGGCAATAAAATCCAAAATGTAAAAAGATAGAGTTAAGCTCATACATGTTTATGAAGTCTCAAATTGTGATGTCATACTGTAAGGTTGAGGTGAGGTTGAGGTTTGAGGTAAAGCTGTTTCCTATACAAGTGTAGAAGAAAGAGGGAGAGAAATAAATGACAAAAGACTAACACATGTTTTGTAAATGTACTGTAACAATATAAATATATATATATAGTTGATGAATATGAATATGTTTCATCTGATGGAAAGTGGAGTTTGAAGTCTGGTCAGATCAGAGTATCAGATCTGACCAGACTTCAAACTGCACTTTCCATCAGACATAGCAGACACCATAGAAGAACTGACTCCCAAGACACATGACTTCAATCCCCACAATGCACCTCCACTTCCACAGATTCCACTCACCTGCTCCCGATCACACAGACCCACACTTGCTCTGTGCACAATTGTATACCAATTTTAGTTGATTACTTCTGATCTTGACTCACTGTCTGCTCTCCTGTCTTCTCTTTAATATCCTCTTTGCTGATTACTTGACCTGTGATGACAACAACCATGAGATTGACTTACATTTCGGACTGCTTACTGTTAATACATCACACTAATCTGCAACTGCATCCACCTCAGCATCTCAGCTTTTGCAAGTCGGCATCATATCGCCCATATTTTATTATGGAGCCCTGTTTTATTTCTTAGGTAGCTAATGACACCCTAGCAAACGTACAGTACCAGGCAATATATCAAAGGATAATGCAATTATTCGATATTCTGCATGATTTCTGCGATTAAATGTAAGCAAATGTGGATTACTGATCATGATAACCTCTTTGTAGAAAGATGTATGATGGATTGATCTGAAATGGATCATAAGGATTTGCCCAAACTTGTTGAGTCCATATCAGCTGTGGCGACCCCGAACAAGGAGCAGCCGAAAAAGAAAAAAAATTGTTGCATTCAATTAAAAAAATTATTCCAAAAAGCAGTATGTCCACTAATGATTTCAGACTGTTGGAGCCCATTTTTTTTTGGCTAAATATTTTTAATATTTGCACAGATGTTTATCATCCCATTCACCTTTGAAAATGTGACCTTGTCTCCATATACCATGACATATCTGCCATGACACTGAGTTGTACTATTACACTGTGAATTTGTCATATCCTTTCACTCTGATTACATATCACACACAAGTGTCAGCGTATTTACAGTTGTTTCATCCACACCGGCGTCCACTTGCACTACGTTATTGGAACATATGGTACGGACTCATCTTGTTTTTCTGCACCATCCCATGTTGAGATCACCTATTTAATTCAATTAAAACTTTTAAACACTGTAATTGGAAACAACTGCCTAGGAACGGAGAATTACATAAACACTACTATTTCACCAGATTGTATCTAATATTAGCCATCTGGCCCTTATTAAGGTCACAATAATAATAGTAATGCAAAGAGGGGAAGGCGTATGAGTTGGGAACTTTTTGGGTCCCGTTTTAATTTAAGGAAATAAACAGTGGTGTATTTGTAGTGTATGGCTCAGCTGCAGTGTGATTGTAAAGTTAATATAGCTGAAATTATCTAGCTGTTTTCAATGACTGGATGGTGAACACATGTTGGTCAGGTCTTTTTGTTTATGTTCGGTTTTTATACATTTTTAACTATTTACTATCTTCTATAGGGTGGCACGGTGGCTTAGTGGTTAGCACGTTCGCCTCACACCTCCAGTATTGGGGGTTCGATTCCCGCCTCCGCCTTATGTGTATGGAGTTTGCATGTTCTCCCCGTGCCTCGGGGGTTTCCTCCGGGTACTCCGGTTTCCTCCCCGGTCCAAAGACATACATGGTAGGTTGATAGGCATCTCTGGAAAATTGTCCATAGTGTGTGAATGAGAGTGTGTGTGTGCCCTGCGATGGGTTGGCACTCCGTCCAGGGTGTATCCTGCCTTGATGCCCAATGAGGCCTGATATAGGCACAGGCTCCCTGTGACCCTAGAAGTTCGGATAAGCGGTAGAAAATGACTGACTGACTTCTTCTATATTGGAATACAGATTTAACTGGTAAATAAATTGGCAGTTTAATAGATTGGCAGTTGGCAGTTTAACAGATAACTACAGATGATTGCTGATGTTTATTTTAACCCCCTTTTCTTCCTAAATTGTCACTTGCCAGTTCCCACCCTACTCAAGGAGAAAGAAGGCTAGCAAGTGTTTATATTTTTCCTAAACACACATGATTGGCTGGTATCACTAAGACAGTGCAAGGAAATCAGCTCCATTTGACCTCCAGACATGGATAGATGTGACATTGAATTACGATTCGTACGAAGTTGTGAACACTTTTCTGGGTGATCCCTGATTCCTGAAAACATATTGTTTCAACTATTTTCTAATTAATGTGTGTAGTAAAATTCAGAAAATTAGGATTTCACTAATTAAATATGCATTCATTTTCATAAGAAAAAAAATTATTCAAATCTGATACCGTTTAATAATAATCAAGCACAGAAATCATTTTATTACATATATTTATTTTTTATTAATTTTGTGATGAATGTGTAACCTTGAAATTGCCATACAGTATATTGATGCTTCCGAACCTCAAACCTGCTCCTGCACCCCTTTACATAACAAAACGGTAATAATAATAATAATAATAATAATAATAATAATAATAATAATAATAATAATAATAATAATAATGATTGCCACTTAAACAACATAGAAAACAACCATGGACACTTTGGAACATTCCACTGTAATATATTTATAATTAGTGAATTCAAAATGTAAAATTTCATGAATGCAGGTATTCTAGAAACTGTGATTTTTGGATTTTGTATATAGAAAAAAATCTTATTTTGAGGGGAAAACCCCCACATTATAAAGTTTATTAAGGACATCAGCTTGTATATTTTAATTATCAAAAATCATATACGGTATATTGACACAAGGAGTTTCCAGGGATTTATGACATGAAGTGGGAGGAGCTAAGGCCTTCTACCAATTGTCTGTTCCATTTTTATTACTTTACTTTAAGCAAAGACAAACTGTATGTGTAACAGATTCAAATCAGTCGAAATCTGTTAAATGGTTGACGTGACAAATACATTTAATTATATTTACTGAGCAAGTCCAACACAAAATAACACATGACTCTGAAATTCTTTTTTAAACAAATGAATCAAAATAAACTGAGTAAATAAAGACAAGTTTGGGGAGGATTCACACAGGCAACTCAAAACCCAAAATCTGTGGACTCATAACAACATAATCATGCCTTTCAAAGTCAATTTGCCTTCTGATTGATTACAGCGTGTAGATCTGCTTAAAGAAGATATCATGCACACAAGTGAAAAGCAATTAATTTTAGGCTTTGTAAGCATGCACATTCTCCTGCTTATTGAGGGAAACAGAGGGAAACCAATTGCAGACTTCGATTCGTAACTGACTTTAAATGTCACGCACAATCTAGTGTCTTCAGAATTAGGCTGCTTGGGAAAATGGGGATTGCTCCTACATGCATCATTAAGGAAACATATGAGATGATTTGGAAGGGAGACGATCTGTGTCACGGCTCTTCTTCACGCGAAAGACTGTAATCCTCCAAAATTCTGGCCAGAATTCAGTCACATTTACAATCACAATGCAAACGATGAGATCTTACCAAGGGCAAATAAGTTAACCATGAGCAAATGTTTTATTATTGAAATGATTTCTTATTATGAGACTCTTAGGCAACAAAATAAAAATACTAAGTTTATTACTAAACCTCATTCATTCATGTTCAGTAAAAGCTTATCTTGGTGCTTGTTCTTTAAACATACACACAAGGTAGAAACACAGTCTTGATGGGATGCTAGTGCTTTGTGTGGCAACATACACACATATATTCAGACCAATTCAGTATAGCTATTGCACATACTAGCTGTGTTTATGTGGGGACTTGAAGGTAGAAATACAAACAGAAACTTCAAAAAAATCAAACCAGGGACCCAGGAACTGTGTGGCAGCAAAGTAACCTGTTGCACCATCATACTGCTCTTATTATTATGCCACTGGACCAACTATTAAAGAGGTCGCATTTATGTAGAAGCAATATGAATTGGTGGGATGGTGGTTTGATTCCAACCTCAACCCTGTGTGTGTTTTATACATAGGGGTTTCCTACAGGTACTCCGGTGTCCTCTTCCAGTCCAAAGACATGTGTTGTAGGAAGATTAGCATTTCTAAATTGTACGTTGTATGTGTGGTGGTTGATTGGAATATATAATTAGTTGGCACCCCATCCAAGGTGTCCCATGAGATAGACTCCAGGCTCCCCGAGACCCTGTGCAGTCCAATGATACTAAAAAAAGATATTATTTGCCTATACTCTGCAAGGACAATAAAATCCTATCTATCTATCTATCTATCTATCTATCTATCTATCTATCTATCTATCTATCTATCTATCTATCTATCTATCTATCTATCTATCTATCTATCTATCTATCTATCCCTTTTTGTTTTAAATGGAGTAAACTAAGCATGGGAATTTTAGAAATACACATTATTGGAAAAACAGCTTAAATATTTTCTCTTTAGATACCCAAAAGTTTAAGAGGCAATAACATTAATAAGATTCAAAGAGCAACATGTAAATCCTAAGCAGGGATCAACAGGCCAAATGCCGTCTGCCTATGGAGTCTCACAGATTGGTGCAGATCTGATCTGGCCTGTCAGTTTATAAGTAAGACAGCTTCCTTTGAGTTGAACAAAAGGAATTTAATTCACGGTAATACGGTTAGCCGTAGATTATTACAAAAGACTATAAGGAAAATAGAGTTTATCATATTGATCGGATCAAAACGACAAGCTAGAGCGTTATTAATATTGATTAAACCTTTGAAACAGTTTTCAGTCCCTTAGTTAGAAAATAATAATTAGAAAATAAGTTTCCTTTTTCTCACATCACAAATTGAATTTTTTTTTTTAATAAACATTTCTGAATAAACTTCATCATTAAAAATGATCCAGTCATAAAATGTCTTATAATAATAATCCAAGCATTAAGTTTAACTTTGGATTGATTTCTCAACTGGACTTTTTCGTTCAGCAAGCTATTTAAGAATTAATTTTTTATCCTTCAAAAATAAATAAAAATTACAGAATATGTTGTGTTTTCGAGGTCAGAGCAATTGTCCTTGAGATGCTTAGGCTATAAAACTGCAGTATACAAATAGCGATATGTTTCTCATGATGAAAAACAGCTTTGTGAGACATGTTTGCTACATCAAATAGTTTGATTTACATTATTTCGCTGTAAAGTGGGAAACATGACCTTCCTTGCTCCTACAGACACTGTTCAATATTGTAGTAGTTTAACAATTTTTTTAAAACCTGATTAACAGGCAAAAAAAACCCATTTATATAGATTT
Source organism: Tachysurus fulvidraco (assembly GCF_022655615.1). NCBI lineage: Eukaryota > Metazoa > Chordata > Actinopteri > Siluriformes > Bagridae > Tachysurus > Tachysurus fulvidraco. The sequence continues at coordinate 13,112,666 of NC_062519.1, forward strand.
AAAATGGATATGAAATTGCACCGTGAACCCCAGCCCTTTCTTTAGATCTGACCCTTCTCCTTGAGGCTATGTGGATAAGACTATACAATTCACAGCAGTGACAGTAACCATACAATTTCCATACATCAAACAGTGTCAGGATGTTTGAGATCGTAGAAGGATGCCGTATCCGCTTTCCTCTTCTACCTGCATCTAGTAGGCAAGCAGGGACATGCTGAAGAGCTGGAGCACATCTTACAGGGAGCAAGATTTATATACCGTTGATCAAATTGCAGCTGAGTTATGGCCGGAGACTTCCACCCCCTCCTGCTTTTTGTCCCTCGGCAAAGCGCTATATCACCTTCAGCCTGACGGGCAGAACGTCTAACTCTCAAATCAGACATCCATTACTGAATAATAGAGCCAAATGAAGAGGTAGAGTTTCCCTGTGGGGGATTAGCCTGTAGCATAATTTATAATCCGTAACATGTACGCAGAGTCATTCGTAGCCTTTACCCAGGCAGTACACTTGTCAATCAATTGGAGGAATCAATGGAGGAAAACAAATGGTGATGAATGAGATGGGGTGTTGTTCATGTTTGAAGTGCTCAAGGCTTTTTTTATTTCTTTCTTTTTTTTTACTCATGAGCGTGTGATTATAGCTATTTAATTGTGAGCCACATTACCGCAACTGAGTGTTAATACTATGCACTAGTAGTTTGAGGTTTTTGGAGCCACAAAGTTATATTCAAGGGTAGAAAGTCACAAAGTACTCGAATACCATGGATCTGTTTAACAGCACGTTTTTCAGTAAAATTAACTCAGTGGTTTTACTTCACTTTTTTTTTGTTGCTACATTTAATTTTGATCACTGTTACAGAGTAGAATATACAAAACTAGAAGACTATACACCAATTAAAATACAATACTGTATGTTAAATAATTACATTTCAAGACCTGATCAGAATAAAACAGATTCTTGCTCAAGGTCCCCATATCAGGCATCAAAGTCTAGTCAGAAGCAGCAATGTACTGTATGAAACAGTAGAGACGTATGAACAGGTCTGTCCCATTTATCAGGTATCTTAAAATATCTTTGAAATGCTTTAAAGAAATCTGTAATGATGATCTGCCAATTTTCCAACCCAGAATCCACTGAGATATCGGCAGAAAATTGTACAGGTAAGCTTTTGGCTAGCTGAGTGAGTTGGAGTAACTAGCCTGAGTATAAAAGCTCTGTGTTGATTTTTGGAAGTCACATTGTCTTTGTTCACTACAAAGTCTACATTTAGTAGTGATAGCATTTTGTGTGACTAACACGCAGGATGCTACATAGCTAACTGTGTAGCTAGAAAGCTGTATGAAATAATGAGTGCTAGATAGCTATGTAATATTACTTTTAAAACTATTAAAGGAGATCAAAACTTGGTAATGAAACGTGCTCCCAAATGCAATGCTCAAATATAGAACTTTTCCAATGACTTGTATCAATTTTAGAAAAGAAATATTCTCTAGCAATTTTCTTAACCGCATATTTTACTCAAATTAATTATTACTACTAATAATATTAGTACTTTTACTCAAGCCAGTTTATTTTGAACTCTTTCCCCCATTGTTTCAAGTCAATTCAATTTAAGTAACAATGGAAACTGTTGCAAAGCAGCTTAATAGGAATATATAAATTCAGAATGTAAATTATAACTTTCTGAATTTAAATATATCTCTAATGAGCAAGCCAGAGGTGACAATTGCAAGGAAAAACTCCCTGAGATGGGGGAAAGAAACACTGGAGAGTGTGACTTTAAAGCAATTTTCCATTTTCCAAGTGCAATTTTCCACTTTCCAACTGGTTATTCGGTATATTCAGGCCAACTCTAAAAAGTGACCAATAATTAAACCCTGTGATACCCCTAAGGACAGTAAACACTTTTAAATCCTATTTATGCTTTGCAAACAGTTAACGCACATCATCGAATGATCAGCATTGCTTCCGTTCTTCTAACTTCTCAGCATTAGTGACAATACAGGATGCATCATTTGGCCTGCGCCCTGCATACGAATACCGCCGGTGTTTGTTCAAAAGCATGACATGCGCCGAGACATGTCAAAATTAAAATTGGACCAAACACAGATGCAATTAAAATGCAAATTCAAGAGATGAGAAATTCAAACTCAGATACAGCCTACGGTAATGTGGCCAATCAGCTCGCATGCATGGTGATCAAATAAGCCCTGTGGTGTGACATGGTCAACGTCTCTGAAAGTGGAGTATACAATATGATTATGGCATCATAATCTGTGTCCTGCTCATTTTGACCACAACTTTATAATTAAAGCAGCACTAAATAATTGTTTAATCCTGTTCAGTAATGCTGGGGTTATTGCCCAAGATACAGTGCCGTTTCCATTGAATGGGGCTAATAGGGGTTGGGGGTGTTTGGTACCTACTGTAAGTGGGTCGGTGACTCACAGATTGTTGGACTCTAAGGAGTCTGGTGGACTAGTCTCCATTATTAGCCCTTAATCTTAACGGTGTTGGTACAGGGACACTAGCAGGTCTCCCGGCACTAAAAAACATTAAAAACTGCTCACCAGGGGAATGATCACTGCATTCTTATGTTCCAATGAGATTATGGAGTGAAGAAACTAGAGTGTATATATATTAAGTGAACCAAGGGAATGTCTTCTAGGAAACAAATAGGACGAAGGCACAAAAAAAATAATGTGCTTCTGTACAGGTGACTCATAATGGCTGTCTTTCAACAAGGTTAAACTCAGAAGCAAAGGACACACAGCGTTCAATGTGTAACACAGCAAAGTACTTAACCAGACCATTACAGAGCACACAGTATCTCATGTCTTTTCACTGCGCTCTTAATGGCACCTACATTAGAGGCCAGAATTTTTACATTGAAAGTCTCTAATGCTAAATAGCTTTTGAGTAAAGAAAAATGTTTTTAAAAAAATTATAACAGTTAGAACTGATTGGGATCAAAGATACAGGTATTGTGTTGTGCTGGGTTGTGTATAATAAAAAAAAACCTTTAGGCGCGGCAATCATTTTTACACTGAACTTAAACTTAACCAACTCAAGATGCATACAGCTTACTACTACATACTGCTGGAAAGTACAGTATATTTCCCATCTCTGAATAAAGTGTATAATTATTAATACAAGGAAGAAAATGGAGAAAAAGGAAATTCTGTCTGTATACGTGAGCTAAAATGGAATTACTGAAAGCTGGAGTTGTTCAAACAAGAGCAGTGCACAATGATAACTGGTTATCCTTCTGTCAGCAATACACAGATCTGGAAGTTCCAAAATGACAAGGAAGTGTTGAAAAGTTTACAAACTGGGTTTTGAGTGACTTAAGGTCACTAACAAGTCCCCTCCTCTTTTCCAAACTTATGATGATCTATTTTCCATATTTAATGCTCTCTAGATTTGTCCCTCCTACAAATAGCACACTGGTCTCTTTACTGATTCCCTCTGTAAATTGCATTGGTATCAGTGGACCACTGCTCACAAGAAGGGCTCATTTCCCTCAGGTTTGGCGCTATAACTCTCAGTACATCATTAGACACTTCTAAAAATGGAGGAAACTTCATACATCTATGTCAATTAGGTTCAAAACAAATTAGTGCATATACAAACATAACTGTCTGAACAAGCACAAGTAACAGTTAGAGCGCTGTGCAATTTACCTTTGTCTCCTTACAACTTTCTAACTTAGAGAATAGCTTTTTAAATGTAAAAATTGGTGACAGCTAGAATTGGTTACTTAACTAGTAATTTACACAATGCATATGTAAGGAAAGTAGTTAACACCAAAAAAGATGGTGGGGTGCATTTATTATTTTTTTTCACTTAATGTGACTTTAATTGAATTCACTAGCTAGTCATGCACAGTGCACAATCATTGCCTGAGCGTGTGTGTTGAATTTATTCTTTACTTTGGCATGCAACGATACAGCATTTAGCAGTTTGTTCTTTACAAGCAGATGTGATTAAGCTCTCGACTTTTGTCTGAATGGTGTTGTGCAATGCAACTGCTGCTACATAACTGACCGATTATTTAATGCCATGAGTGATGGGTGTGTGTGTGTTTACAATGGTATGTTTGTAATCAATGAAAGATTACATTTTCGTTCTTTTCTTTATTTAAATTTATTTGCTGTGCCATCCCGTGTTTAAGCTCTCCCTGGAGAAAGTGAAAGTGGTTTGGTCTGTAGGCCTTGTCTGGTTTGTCGCCCAGATTTACCTTGTGGCATGGAAAGTTATCTCGGACTACAAAAAAAACTTGAAGCCTAAATGATCAGAAATTAAAGGAATGGAGAGAGGGTAAATAAAGCTGCAGGAAGTCAGACTAGTCAAAGGTGAGCCTTTTTTAGAGAAAAGAGTAACTCTTCTGCTCGTTTTTGGGGGGAAAAAAAGTGTAAATAAAAAATTATACAAATGTGACAACAGCAGATGATTTTCTGCAGTACCGGCCCTTGCTATCCGTCCCTTGCGTATTTGTGTTTGCGCTCTAACGAGGCTCAAATCTGCCTATTTACAACGTGATTTGCAACGTTAAGCAGTGTAGCCAATCACAAACAGGTCTGTTGAGCGTGTGATCACAGTGGCCAATCAGAAGTTAGTCAGAATCCATTCAATAGCTTGCAGAGGTCATGTAAATAAGAGTTTTATGAGAATTAATGCAAGTTTGTGGAAACGCAAAACTGAAGTGAAGATGAATGATATTAACGGTAATGTTTTTTTTATCGCTTTATGCAGTCTCAATTTTTACGTTAACCATAGATAACCATAGTGAGGGTGTGATGGTCCGGGTGTGTGTTTACGATGTGTGGTCACTGCTGTGTGTGTGCACTTTGGATAGGTTAAATGGTCACCATACTCAGCTGTATGTCATGTCACTTTAAAAAAAAGGCCCGAACCTTTTAATTGATACTTTAAAATAGATCTTGCATTATTTTTGTGACATTAATATGTTTGCCAGGTTTGCCAGGTTTTTGACCATCTGAATATAGACTATATTTTATATATAGTGCAAAAAAAAGTTGTGAATCATTGTGGAAATAAGCAGCCTTGTGTTTAATATTTTAAAGGTATAATTTAGACACTTAAGCCTGGTGGGATAAGGCAGTCAATCATGGGACACAAGCATGCACAAACACTCATTCACACACTAAAGACAATTTAGAGATGCCTATCAGTCTATAAAATATGCCTTTGAACTGGAGGAGGAACCTGGAGAACCCTAAGGAAACCCCTGAAGCAAGGAAAGATCTTTTAAACGTATCTGTACAATACAGGGTAGAAATAGAATGCCAAACACATACAATAGGTGAGAGGCAAACTTGCTAGCAAATAAGCTATTGCGCTGCCCCTTACAGTATATTGTACAATTTTTGTACATTGTTTTTCTACATTGAATAGGATATAAAGAGAAGTAGATTTGTTGCTCAGGCTCCAGTGTTGAAACAGGAGTAGGAGAGAGTAGGAGGTTCGTCTTTTATAATGGGTCTCAATACAAAAATCCAGGGATATTAAATCTGATCCCTGACATCTGGGCATCTCACAGAAACATGCCATAAACCTGGACAGCTGAATTGATTTCCAGCACAGGTTTCAGTCCTGGACAGTGAACCGAATCACTGTTAAGAATGCATTATTTACAACTGAAATGAAGTTTGAAACAAAAAAAAAAGTGGAAATTATTGCTTGATGTGAAATAAACACAATACTTCATAGTGGACTAAAATTTCTGGACTTCACATACACAAATACAAATACACACAGACAGGAAGGAGCAAAAAGTTCAGGCTGCTTCACAAAAAGAAGCAGATGCACTGCCGAGAAGCTGTGACCTTTATCGTCACCTTTTGTTGCACGTCTTTTTTTTTTCCAGCCATATTTCCTCCCCAGTTCCCACGTAAACAAACAGAGACCTCCATTGTGTCATGCTGTTGTAACGCATGAGCATCTGGGCTCAGAGAACAGTATGTCAAAACTCCCTGCAGTAGAATGGAAATGAAGATCTCTTCCCCTTTTCTGTCACTGTCTATCTTTTTCTTTCATGCTCTCTCTCTCTCTCTCTCTCTCTTTCTCTCTCTCTTTCCTCTTGACTCTGTGTTTCGCCCACCCAACCTCCCTCACTCTATCTCTCTCTGTCTTTCTCTCTCTCTCTCTCTCTCTCTCTCTCTCTCTCTCTCTCTCTGTCTTTTCCTTGCACTCTCCAGTTCTCCCCCGGCTTGTCAGCTGCCAGGGGCTGACATCTCCTTTCATGTTCCATGCCCGGCGAGGGCTTTGAACATTCGTTTGATTCTTTTTAAGATAATAGCTGGTTAGCTGTCAGGGAAAGGATGATCAGTTAAAACCTTAATCACTGCCTGTCGACTCACATGACAGTTATTTTTTTTTCTGCCCCTTTCCTCTGCCTTTAAAAATTAATCCTGGGAGCAAGGCAACAACAAACACAATCTCTAAGTTCATTGGGAGGAAACAAGGGAGCAAGTGGAGAAGGTCAGGAGATTGAAGAAGTGGATTTGTGTTGTTGTGTTGGTTCGATTTACTTTTTGGATATAGACTAGCCTCCTTCATCCTGTGTAACCTGACAACTTATCCTGCCAACCTAGGAGGATTTCTTTTTTCTTTTTTTTTAATCAACCTGATCTTACCCACCTGTCAGCATGCCACGCTGATAGGACATGGTCTGGCAGCTACAGGAGAGCTACTTGTAAGCCGCCAGAGAGAGAGCCTTGATCAATCAGGCCAAAACATTGCGAATTGTCATCCGCTGACATTCCAAAGACCATGCCAGAGCTCTATCCAGAAAGAAGTGACACCAAAAGTACAACTCCTAAAGTAAAACTTGCGGATAGTTGCGTTTCTGAAACCTGACTGGCCGAGGCACATTCAGAGCCATTGTAAAATCCTGAATGTGTAAACAACCTGTAACTGTATCACAATTCTGTATTAATCCACCAGGATTTAAATCATTAGTGTCTATAGAATAGGCTCATCTTTATCCATTTTGTTACTTAGCAACCAGTGTTTACTGTTAACAGATTATATTTTGTAGCGGAAAATCTGTTTACAGTGAATATTATTCATTCCGTGTTTTATTTTACACTGGATTTATAATATCCTAGTGTTTTTATAAAAGACACACACTTTATTCTCTGCTATTAGAGCAATTTTCAATGTGACGATCCAGATAAGAAACTAACATTACCGAAAAGTGACAGCTGTTCTGATTTCATGCTTAATCATTGGGGATTAGACTGTGATTATAAACAAGCTGTTATGTTTGATTGTTTTTTTCATACCACTTTTTGACTGGTGCCACAGACTCTGAACAGATACCTGAGACACATGTTCTGAAGTGAAGAATAGATTGCTATAGGTACAGTATGACATTTTTGAAGACCAACCTGACAGTAACCCCAGATCCCTTGATAAAAACCCAATGGGAAAATCAGCCCATATGTTTTGTTCATTAGGGTAACCTTCATACGAACACAGCGTTTATGAATTTTGATGTAAAAAGCTAAAGCTAGGCTATAACACCATGATCATATGACTTCAACATCATCACCACTAAACTTTCACTTTCTCCGAATGAAAAGGTTGAGTTATTAGTATAAACGCAATGAAGCTGTAATAGATAGGTTTTAATATTCAATATGATGTTATTTATTATTCTTGACAGCCTCCCTAGTCCCACTTTTAAGCTAAAAGCTTTAAAAAAAATCACAAGTAGGGTATTACTGAGGCGACACGTTCGGCAAGCACCCTCATCTCTTAACTTAACTCAGTGACTTTCAGGATCCCTTCACAGATCCTCAGCTGAGGCGCTCAGTGGTTCGGGCAGCTTATACACAATTTTACTTGAGCCTGCATAACTTTGTGTACTTTGTATGTGTATGTGTGTGTGTGTGTTTCAGACATTATGCATTTAAATCTCTGTAATGTTCATCTGCCTCTGTACTCTGTTAATCACAGTGTCATTGGGATGATGAGGTTTAATGTCCCCCAACCTCTCTAGTCCCACTTGTTAGCAACTGGCTTTTTCAAGATACATAAAATATGAAAAAAAAATCACGAGTGGGGTATTATTGATAAAATTTTTTATCATTGAAAAATATTCTTTTGAGCTTGTGTAAACCTCACTTCAGGCTTTTAACCAAAAGCCTATTGTAAAAATACTCAAAACTCATTTCTGGGTTTTAGACTCATTCATGCATCTAGTTAGTGACATAATTTCGTTGCCTGAGAAGACAAATAAAAATTTGAAACCATCTTTGAAGGTCTGTGAAAAATCCTCCCATTTTAGCTGATTTAATTTGCATTAATGCATATGATTGGCTATAACAGACCACAACAAAGGGAACTAAGACCAAGACTAAGGTTAGGTCTTGTTTTTTTTTTTTCAAAGACTAATCAGTTCTGCTACAGAATTTTTAAAGTGCTTTATTTAAACCCTACCCTGTTCAAGCAGAAAGCAGAACTTCTAGAAGAAAGTTTTCCCTCACGCGTGTTTTGTGGACATTTGACTTAGCAGCCGTTGCAATCTAGACTCCTCTACAGGTGTGTGTTGCCCTTTCTGTCATATGTAAAGGTCCACATTGTGGACACACAGCTCCACGGCTGCAGGCCCTCCCATCGTCTCCTTTAACTATAGACAATTTCCTGACCATTCTGATTCATCTCTGTTTCCCACCATCACGGCTTAATGGGAGCACAAAGCATCATGAGGTCAAGCAAGGCCTCAGACTTACCATGTACAGAATTCCACAGAGCCAGCGGCAGGGTCTGAGGTCAGGCCAAATCCCAGGGAGGACAATGTAGGGAGAATGATGGAAGGGTGATAAATGACAAGGATCAGGCGTCATGAAGCAAAACAAGAAGCTGTGTGTGTAGGCTTCATGAGATCATTTGTTGTAAATTAAATGATATTAAATAAAAAAGTATTTGAGTAACCGATGCTGGATTTTGTGAATGATGCGAGTGTTGCTTCTTTCCTCTTCTCCTCATTTTTTCCTTCCAGTTTAGCTCCCTCGCTGACATTGAGAGTGACAGAGTGTGGCGGCAAACCAACACAAAAGAGATTTAATGCATAATGTCTGAGACACACATACAAAAAAGTACACAGAGTGATGCAGGCTCGAGTGAAATTGTGTATAAGCTGCCAGATCCACTGAACGCCTCAGCTGAGGATCTGTGGAGGGATCCTGAAAGTCACTGAGTTAAGTTAATAGATGACGGGTGCTTGCCAAATATGTCTCCTCATCGTTCTCCTCTTTCATCATGCTCTGACTTAGAAGTGACAGTACTGCACCCGACAAAGGGATTTGGAAGTACACCAGGAGAATATACTTCAGTCCTTATTATTTCACATTATTCCCACTAATGAATCTTAAAACAAGCTACGGCGCCTAAATAGCTCCGCTAAGCCCTCGTGGAATACAAACATGTGATCTGATCTGGATTACAACCACGCGTGCACATACGCATACAAAAAAAAATACACCAAAGACACAAGCACTCGTTCTTAGCATGTCAGTGTTTGCAGGTTGTAAGGTCAGAAGAATGGCAAAATAAAGGAGAAGAAATCAGGATAAATTGGCGTTCGTGGCACAAAACCCACTAATCCTTGAATTTGGATATTTGAAATAGAAGCTCTGCGGAGGAAGCATCAAAGACGACTCTAAATTAGCCTGTTAAAAAAAAAGAAAGGAGAGCCTGGCGATTTCAACCAGTGTGAAAAAGACAAGGGAGCTGCAATCTCCTAGGGGCCCAGATTAGAAACATATACTCATTATTCTGTCTCAGTGGGTGTCTAAACCCCAAAAATCCCGCTTCCAGGGAGTGTGCCGAGACATGTTAACCCCAGCGCTGCGCTGCCTTTGTAGCTGTGCATCGTTAGACTGCGCGCAACCGCATCTCGACGGGGAAAAAACCTGACAAAAGTTGGCAATTAGAACTCTGAGAGAGTACTTGTTTAACATCACGAGTGGCTCATTCTCTTCAAAATACAAAGTTAAAGGAAGAAGCGGGGCACGAGAGTGAATCTATCTAATGTTTCACATGATCAATATTATCTCATATTACTCAACATGAGATAATTCAAAACAAACTGGTCAATTGGCACAGACTTCTTTCTTGAAATAAAGAAGTGAATTAAAAATGTTGTGAACAAAATCTGGCATTAACTTGCAATTAGAAAATGTGTCTGGAAATGTGGGTTCAGTTTCCACCTCCACACTGTGTCGGCATCTCTGAGCGTGTCCCTTGCCATGTGCCCAGAGTCCCCTGGGAAAGACTCCAGGTTCCCTGCAGCCCTGTGTTGGATAAGCGCTACAAAAATTTGATAGATGGTTTGGGCTTCTCCATGTAACAAGCCTACTTGGAAAACACATCATTCTTAATCTTTAGCTTGCTGTCAGAGCATCTGTGTTCTCCATCATGCACAGTAATGTATTTGCAGTGAAGATTGAATGTTAGTCTGTTAATTGAGATAGAATTGGAAAAAAACAAAAAATTATCTCATTTAACCCCAATGACCCAGTAGCCCTAGACATGAAGAGGCAGAACAAGTAGGAGTAGCCTGAGACCTGAGAAGGTGGGGTTGAGTGGTTCTGTCAGAGAGTCTTAAAGGATCTGTGACTCTCAAACTAAATGAAATATGCTGAGCTATTTGTACTGTAGCAAGTAGTCATCAAGTACATGTCATATCTAAAGGAAAAATTGCATGAGCTACGTGCGCTCTTTTATACTTTTCCCCCGGATCTATCCACATTCTATTCTGTTACGGAAATGAGAATAATGTGCTCAAGTCAGACATCAGAACCAGACTAAATAACAATGACAGCAAATCCTGTTACCATTAACTCAAATAACAAGTCTTTTAATATTGTTCTGGGGATTAATCGTGTTTCGTAGACAGGAACAGTAAATATTTAAGATTCTCCAATTTTGCACAGATCGAATTAGTGTTTATCTCATTAGAGGCTTGTCTGGAACAAGGAAGCAGCCACGCCATGTGATCTCAGAAGTTTAGTAAACACTCTGTCCCTTTGGCTTTCAAGTCTAATGACCTAGAATGACTAACAATGTTTACTAGTAAAGAGAAATAATGAGAGTTGCGTTCAGATTGCAGAGTCTCTGCAAACGCCAGAGAGGAAACATGTTGTGAGGGAGAGAAGCCCAGCACTTCATCAGTCCCAGTGCTGTTTCCCTAATTACAGCTGTAATTAAACGTACAACCAACCCGATTCGGAGAACTGACAGAATGACTAACCCAGAGCCCAATCTCTGAGTTTCTTTTGTTTAGGCATTTTGCATTTTTTCTTGGCTCACTCTGCAGTGTTTCTGCCTGGTGTGGAAGAGAGACATGAGTTACGTCAGAGGTCCTGACCACAGTAATGACCCTTTCCTTACTCGTAGATGAACAAAGAGAAGGAACTGTGGTAAGTTTCCTTCCAGACAAAGCGTGGAATTAAGGTCAACAAGTGGGCAGGGATGGTCAGCAGGTCAGCAAGGAAGGATTAAGTGCATTGTTGTTGGAACAAGAAAATATGGATTAGGGTGGCCCACTGTGCACAACAAAAAAAAATCCCCCATTGCTATTATTTATGCAGATCCCACCAATTCGCCTCTTCATGCACTTCCATAGCCCCTCACCCACCCGTTCGTCCTTATGTCACGGGCTTGCTGCATTCAGCGCGCTGTCAGGTCTTGGTAACAGGCCGTTCTGGGTAGGTCCAACTACCTTGTACAGACAGTAGCAATTATCGCAATCAACAGCTCTGCCCAATTATAACTTCCTGCTCATTATGCCCCAGGGGCCCTGCATTGCAACTTACAAGGAAATTAAGTGGCCACCTCGCTTTGCATAACTTAATTTGAAATGACAGGGTATGACATAGGGGGCTTCTGACCCTGCCAGCAACCGGCCCCATGTGTGGCAACAATTTACACTGCCAAATTGCTTCCAGGCTGCCCTTCATGGAGGCAAGGATGAGCCCTCGTGGAGCACTAGCACCTTCCAATGTCCAGTCCACTAACATAACCCAGTGCAGGAATCTTCCATTTCCTCCTTCGTTCCTGTGTCGCTCGACTATGTACAGGGAAGTCATGCATCAAAACTCTTCTGTCATCTGGGAGAAAGTAGGGGTGTGTGTTTCAAACTTTTGTTGTTATCCTTGCTAACCATTTTACCAGTTTACACTGGCATTTAAAAATTGACTCAGAATAAACACACACATTATTGAAGGCCGTAAGTCTGATATAAATTTAGCATGATACATTTTTTTTCTGTCTAATTTGTTCAATTTTACATAAAATCTTAGTGGTTAAAGATAGCACCTTCAAATTTTAGCGTCTTACAGAAACGGGTTTAATATCACTATTTACTTAATTAAGATTTGTATGAAAAAAATACATTTGGCTCTTTTTTTAAACTTTTTATGAATATAATGCTCCTAGTAGGCTGGGTAAAAGGATAAATCCTTATGAAAAACGACAAACTCCCTGGTGCAAACTCTATTTTTTGCCATCTCTAATTCAAACCATTTATGAACTGTAGTGATTTACATGTAGTTCAGGCTAAGGAACTGTCAGAGCCACACTTTTGGACTTCCTCGTACACATACAGACAAATAATACATATGAGAAAATGAACACTGCTGGTTGCTGCACGGTTGGTCTTGAAAGAAGGTAGCAGTTCCACTCCTCAAACAATAAGCGATTTCTTTCAGAGCTTGGTCTATTCATTGAGGGTATTCTGCATAATAAATACATCTCACCGTAGCGCAACAAACAATAAGATGCAACAAAAGCTCATTGTTCATTGTGGTGAATGGCAGGAATTCAATTAACATTAAGCGTGCACATTATCTGCAAGTTCCAGGTGAGGAAACAGGAAGCATTGTGAAACAGGTTCTTTAAATCATGGAAGAAAATGAAGAGTCGTGCACTTGTTTTTTTTTTTATTATTATTATTATTATTTAACATTCTGCTGAAAGAAAATTTGTTAAGGTAACTCTGCTCCCTGATTAGAACAAAGCCAGAAGAAGAAAATGCAGTATCTCCTCAACACTTGCTGTCTCTCTCTGTCAGACTCCCTACTGTTGGTTTTTTTTCACTTATTATTTTTCTCTAGTTCAAAAAAAGGAGAAAAATAGGAGAAAAGAGCCCATTTCATTAATGTGGTACTGATAAATTGTAGCCAGGCATAATTAAAGTTAACAGATGAGGACATATGTAGAAATGTTTTGTTAGCAGGCTGAGAGATGGATGAAGGCAGTGAGTAATTGCTTTGGATTAATTATTTGGATATGGAGCGCTCGCAAGCGTGCCGCTCCTGAGGGGGTTCTGGGATAGCGGAGGGATGGACGAAAGGAGGGAGGGAAAAAAGGAGGAACGGATGAGAACGTGTCCGCGACTAGCGTCTCAGTCCAGGCACTGATAGCAGGACAGGCCCTAGTTGGCTGAGCTATTTAAAAGTGCACTCAAAAACTCTGATAATCACTAACAAAAAAAAACGCCTGGACAGTAAAGGGGATACAGGGTGGAGGGAATGAGACATCTCTTGATTAGAGAGGTTAATCAGCTTCGAGATGGGGGTTTCTATAAAAATTAAAAAAAAGCCTCTCAAGATATCAAGGCTATTTAAAAAAAAAAGTTGATGAAATTACTTTTTCGCCCCATTTGAAAGCAGACTAGAAACTTTTTTCCAGAAAGGCATACACACTCATCTATGATACATAGTGTAGGTTTAGACAATTTTTGTGTTCAATGTAATCAGAGCGCATTAGTGAAAATGCTATGGCTGTTTGGTTTGACTGTAGTGAACATTTATGTACACACGAACCCCGTGAGCACAGCCACTGCTAAACAGTAAAAGGTGAAAAAACAACCCCCACACACTTCCCCAGCCGTGGTATTACTCTCCCAAGCATCCAAGCGTAACCCCTACCTCTCACCCACAAAAAAGAAAGGCTGAGTGAATAGCAGTGGGGGGATGAAAAGAGTCCCAGAGCAGGTAGAGCCATCTGTCTAAAATATCCAACCCAGATGTCAAGGAATCAGGCACTGGCCAGGATCGCCTTACATAAGTAGTTTACCATGTGAAGAAATAATTTTGCCATATTAATTGACGGTAAACTCGCACAAGAATTCCGGACCCCTAGCCGCTGCCTCACAGGTGGCTTCTTTCACTCACGGGGAACAAAGTGGGGTAACCGGACTCTGATCAAAAGAAAGATTGACATAAATAAAGAGTCTTCAGGAATGCATTGTGCAAACAAAATATGAACAGGGCCTCAAAACATTCTTCTTGAACGCTATGGGGGAAGCCAGGGCTCAGCGCTCAGGGGACATGAGGGAGGGAGGAGAAAAAAAAGGATCCATTTTCTATCAAATGGTGTATACTGGGCGTGTGCTCCAGAGAAAAGAAAGTCAGGGAGAGTATGGACAGTGCGGGAGAGAAAGAAGTGCAGAATGCTCGACTCGGCAATGACAAGTGCGTGTGAGGCGCAAAGATATTGGAATACCTTTTTTCACGTTCGTCTTCTCATATCTGAATGCTAACAAGCCGTGTTTAAACGAGGAGTGACCTCCAATCCAATACATCCCAGGCCTTTGATATGGAAGCTCTAACCTCTGTTTTCTGCTTGCCCAGGTTTACTCGATCTGCCTTGAAACACAAAAGTGCCCCTTCAATACATTACACTGGCTGCGCTCTCTGTTTGTATCCATGTAAGGAATTAAGGCTACAAAAGAAAACAACATGCCATTGCTTGTGTATACAATACCATAAGAGGACTTTATGGGTGACAGGGTTAGGTCAGTAAGCCTCTTGACAAGCCCTCTACTTTTAGAATTTCCAAAACAGAGTGAAAAATGTAACAGAAACCCACCATAATGGAACTTATACACACACTACCCAGCTAACCAGATTACGTTGTTATTACATAGCTACACCATTTCCTGATTACCAACAAGTCATCGTATCCACTTACATAATCGCTTACACTGTGAGAGGAAGAAAAGTTGGAAAAAATCCTGGCTAATTCATAGCATAGCATGGTATGTGGCTTATTTGAAGTGATCTGGGATTAGTCATAAACAGTACCAGTCACATTATAGCCATGTAGCTTCATGGCCATTTTAATGGATACAAGTCATGTTACAGCTAAGTAAGTTCAATTTGAACTAGTCAATGTATTGCTATGTAGCCTTATGATGGTGTAAATAAATACAACATGATGTCATGACTTTGTGAAATGGTACTTGTTAAGTTACATCTAGGAACACTGTTATTCCATATTTGTCATGCTAGGTACTTTTCCGAATAGTGTAAATCAGCGGTGTCCAATCTAATCCGGAAAGGGCCTGTGTTGGTGCAGGTTTTCATTCCAACCAAGCAGAAGCCACACCAGAGTCTACTAAAAGCCAAGAACAACTGATTAAACAGGTGGAATCAGGTGTGGATTCTGCTTGGTTGGAATTAAAACCTGCACCCACACCGGCCCTTTGTGGATAAGATTGGACACCGCTGGTGTAAATACATCACGTAATAGCTATGAAAGTTGTGAAAAGTTGTGAATTGGGAATAACCTTGGGAAGTTCAGTACTAGTCACATTATAGCTACATTATTAATATTAAAGAAACATAACTAAGTATGTTAATCTGTACTAGCTATGTAACATTTTGGTGCTAGTCACATTATAGCTACATAACTTCAAAAAGCTATGCATACTAAATAACTTTGTGAAATTGTGAATCTCTGCTAGTCATGTTATAGTTGTATTGTGCTAGACATAGCTACGTAAATACAGCATAGCTACTGTATGTAAATTTGTGGCACGGTTAATCAGTTCTATTATTGTTATAATATTATTCATGTTATATCAATTTATGACAAAACTGTACTAGTTAAAGTGTAGTTATATAATTGTGAAAGGGGAAATTGTTACTAGTCACATTATTGCTATGCAGCTCTGTGGTTCTAATAAAGTTATAGCTACTTAGTTTCGTAACACTGTGAATCTGTGCTAGTCATGATACAGCTATGTACATTAGCTTTGTGATGCACTGAACTGCTAGTGACGTTGTAGCAAAGTAACTTTTTGGCATTGCGGATACTTACGTGATCTGTAGTTAGTTTTTTCTTCTTCTTTTCAACCGTGGCTTGTATAGATATATAAAAGAGCAACTTTTTCCTCAGTGAATGATGTACTATAGTGTCTGACTGTAAATGAATGGTGTTTTAAAGGTGCAAGTAAAATCGTATACAAGCCCTTGAGGGTGAGGTAACTTCTAAAAGAGTTTTCAAGTCAGGCTGTTTATGCATGGAGAAAGAAGACATGGTATAAAGTAACAACTCTGAAGACTTTTCACTGACGCTTCACACCCTTGGAGTTCTGTGTGTCTGGGCTAGAAAATTGATGAAAGACAACACAACAAATGAGATCCTAAAATTTCCCTTGACAATCATGTGCAACCAGTCATCAGTTGAGAGATGCCAAAATCCCTGTTTAAAAGGCAGATTTTGAGACGAAGGTGCCTTTCATTCGGGAACCAGAAGGGTTCCCCCAGTGACACAACACATGCCCTGGAGAGGCGGAAAAGCTAGAGGTGCGTCACATCCCCCTCGGAAAAGGTGACAGCCCTCTAAGGTGTGCCACTGCCTGTTGGCGATGCCAGGGGAGAGTGGTTGATTCTTGCATTGGCTGGGCCACACTGGGGCAAATCTCACCATACTGAGGCATCTATATCATCCCTGGTGGCAAACCACATGCTTTACACTTTAAGAGAACACTGTCACTATGTGTGTGTGTCTTCTTAAAAAAAAAAAAAACAGGGAGCTCCCGAAGGTTCACAGATAAGGAACTTCAGCTAAACATATCAACACTTCTCAACTGACAGATCCAAAGTGCAATTTCGTTATTTAAGTGCCTACAACAGCAAGTCTGCTCGGAAAGTATGCACTTTAGGTGTCATTTTCATCTTAGACTCGCATCCCGAATTCCCCATGCAGGCTCAAAACATACAGCACCTCGTTTCATACGGCTCACGGAAGAATAAAAAGCCCGAAAAGAGGAAGAGAGGCCAAACCAAAACAAGGAAGGTAAAATTTAATTAGGTTGTGAGTGATGGCAACAGTGAGGTTTACGTTAAAACAATAAACAGTGCATTGCTCGAGCATCCCCAGATTGGAGAGGCCGAATTGCACAGCAGGCGTAAGTTGATATTTTGTTTGTTTGTGCTGAGATTTTTCTGAGAGGCCCCTCTGAAACTGAGAAATTCCTGCGTAGATGAAATGGCCGAGCAGGGGCCTCACCGGGTGTGTCTAATCAAAGCCACATACACTCACACAGACCTGCGTGAACGCGTCCGGCCAAACACAGGTTAGGACTGAGTTTAATGGAAAGGCCTGGTCTTTATTTGTTTGACAGCAAAATGCAGCTAAAATGGTGGCTGCCACTTGAACTTTTTCACGGAGAAAGTGCATGATCGACTATACGTTGCTACTGTACTTAAGCGTTATTTTCGTGGATTTCTGTATTACTCGAACTTTTGATATCTTGGCTTGGTTGCCAGGGGTGAAAAATAAACTGCATGTAGTCTTATTTCACTGCTTTTTAACCAAGAAGCATTCAACTAAGCTGCATTTGTGTTTGACCACATACAGAGTGGAAAATTATATTCTAATTTATAATGCCCTTAGAATTTATTTCTAAATAATACATATATATCTATAATAATACATTTATATCGGTATAATATCAATCAAATTTAAACAGTTTCCTGTTGAAACTTTCCATTTCAGACACCAGCTACTTCAGTCAGCAGCAGCAATGTCTGAGACAGTGTGGAGCAGATGAGCATCCCTGGCCTAATATAGTGTGATTAAAGATCAAGAATTTGTGGAGATATCAGCATTTGCCAACTCAACACATAACCTGCAGAGATGTCTACAGGTAAGCTAGCTAACTAGCTATCTAACAGTACTAGCTAGCCTGATATTGTTGAATTTTCACAGCATTAAATCTCAGTAACCTGAGCCATCACTTTGATGTTCAGTAGCTCAGGGTAATCTGAAAGGGTCGTCTTTGCTGCTAGCTAGCTCACTATGTAGCTAGATGCATGTAGGAATATACAGTTATTTGGCTTCCAACAAACCTAGCAAGCTAGAGAAATTTGGCAAAATTAGCTTCATTGACATTGCCATCGTCGATAATGAAGGTGATGTTCAGTTGTGGTTGGTTCAGCTTGGTTAGTTAATATAGGAATAAATGTAATTTATTTAACAAAAAATTAAAAAAAAAAAAAGTTGTATTTCACTTTTCACTCAATTTCTTGATCATTATATTTACATTTAAAACATATACAGTAATCAAATCTGTTCCAATATGGATGTCTAATCCATACCATGCAATATCATGCATTTGTGTGAAAACCAACAAATAAGGTTTCTAACAAATAAAGTCAGAAAACTACACAAACCTTTACCCTAACCTAATACTTTCTTATCATTTCATAGCTAAAGAAAAGGCATTTCTTTCTAATGTCATGTGAAATTCTTTTTAAAAAACACTTTTAAGCATATATATTTTTTGTACTTTTTCCATCCTTGGTCATTTGTAATGGATTTAGCACGAGGATAATCCACGAGCGGTTTTTGCGCATATAATTACAGAGAATGAAAAGAAAGGCATTTATGGAGGAGGTTAAAAAAAAAAACTTTGTCAGAAGACATCAAATGAGCTGTGGTCATAAAGCATGCCAAATGCATTTATGTAGCCAAGAACAAAGCGGTACGTCCTGGGCAAATCCAGAGCCATCTTTATCTTTACAGCCCTGCAACAGTGATTGATTTTAATTGATGACACACTGCATATTATGACATTAATGAGATTTAATAAGGAACAGGACTTAACGCTTTTCCCAATGTACCATGTACATATTAATAGCTTTGAAATGTGACATTTTCTCCTTCAGCACTTTGCTGTAAGTTTGTGAAGCTTTGTGATTAGACACTTTAGTATTTTAGTATCAAGGCTGTGATGTGATGTAATCGTTTCAATGCACAAAAATCACATACATGTGACAGACATTTATTTGCTTTAAATTGTTAATTTACAGTCTGTTCACTTTAACAATCTTTTCTAATCCATTTTAATAAATTTGATTCCTTTATCAGCAGAATAAAGACTTTTTTTAGACTTTTTATGTAATGAGAGTTTTACCTGTAACACTTTACAACAACAGTAAATCAATAATTGTGAATGAGTCCTTGAATATGAACTGATGAGTTAAGGCATGTACTAATCATGTACTAACTAGTGTTAAGCCTAACTACTGATGAATCGATGCCTGAATAACGACCACCTTAAGTAGGTATCGATACCTGTGTAGCGACCACCTTAAGTTAGCTATGTAGTAACTAATGTAGTAACTCAGTGGTTAACACTCAGGGATTAAACTCAATCAAACCTGCTTGAGAAGAAAGAATATCTGAATAACAAATATGTCGAATCGTTTATATCATTTGACACATCACTGAATGGCACAGACTCACAGACTCTACAGATAAATGATGATGATGTCAGCTAACCGAATTAATATTACTGTATTAGTTTCAACCAGGTCCGAGTCGCATGGGGCATGTACTAGTACTATAGTGGGATTCAAAGAGAAATGGATGGAGATGAAACAACAAAAACATGCTGATATAAAATTCTTGGTGTTTGTTATTAGTGAATGTTTCTACATCCGATAAAGAGGATCAATGATGTTTGTGTGCAGAGCTGCAGGTTGCAAATTATATAATCAGTTTAAAAAAATAATGCACGTCTGATTCGTATTCTTTTTTCTAGAGCAGGTTGGATCGAGATTAACCCCTTTGGTGTTAATTAATGCATTAACTAATAAACACGTACTTTAGGTGGTCTTTATTCATGCACGATTCACGCTGTAGTTAAGGTTAACGCTTCAGTAGTGTTTAGTGCTCGTGATTAGTCCGTATTTAAGTAAGGGTTAATTCTGGTATTTCTGTATTCCTTTCTCAGTCCTGTTACAGTAGGTCCTAAATACATTATTCCATTTATCCTTTAACCCACACACACACACACACACACACACACACACACACACACACAGTCATACACGCACAGTCATACACGTACACACAGAGTGTTGATGGCATGCAGCATAAACAGACAATGGTCTAAAGAGTACAACCTAAACACTGCCACAGTGAGTAAGCTTTTTATGTGCACAGAGTTTTAGAAAAGTGTCATGGACCTTTTGCAGGATTAGAAAACACACATACACAAGTTTAAAAGGCACTTTTACAGGACATTTGAAGTGGATGAATCACAGGAAGGTGACGGTTGAACAGACTGTCCTGACACTCTCAGCTCTCGCTTACACCTCAGCGCCAAAACGAGAGAGAGAGAGAAAGAGAGAGAGAAAAATGAGAGGTAAGGAGATGCCATGGCATTAGCGAATATTTGTAGAGGATAGAGAACAGCCATAAAAGGGCAAAAATTATGCTGCTTACTATAAACGTAGTGCTGTGAAAGTGAGCATGGCCCTCTTGCTCGGTCATGCTTCACCCTGCTTTCAGATGCCACTTTGAATCCTACCTGAGCGTTAACACTAAACATTTCTCTCTCTTTTCCCAAAACACCCATTCCTTTCCCACACGTTTTTGAAGTCTGTAGCGGTTGAACGATCACTCTTTCATCAACATTAAGAGGAAAAATAATATTGTACAGGATGTATTCAGAAAGGAAGCAATGGGCTAAAAGGGCCTCCGTTCTGCGGCTGGGTTTTGCTAAGGTTTCGCTTAGCTTGTAGGGCGTTCGCCATTCCTATCAGGTTACCAACACAACACAGCATTGTGAACAGGGTGGCACCGGGGTCTGAGAAGATCATTCCTGAAGCCTTGCTCTGAGAACAGAGCACTTTTGGACATATAAATGAAAGTAGGATCAGTCACTAAAAATTGAATCTGAGGAGAACACAGAAAAATAAGGCAAGGAGAGAAAGATAAATAATCAGAGGTCAACCTGAGGCTCGGATGCTAATGCGGAAAACTACGTTTAGAAAAAGAACCAGAATGCAACCTTCAGCCCACCGACCTCAAAAACCTGTTCTCCTTCAGCCAGCTAAACAGAACCTGCTTTGTAGAACAAAGAGCTCACAAACGTGCTTGAGGACCCACCTGTCCCCCAACATGTTTTAATCACATCTGTAACTACCGTTGTAGGACGTGTTAATGACAAACACGTGTCCTGTAAAGAAACTAGCCAATCAGAAGTCTCGCCTTCCCCCCGGTCAGGCTGTTGTTACACATGAACCCGAGCGGTCCAGGCCTCGGGTTTGATAGGATCAGGGTCTTGCGGTAGATCTTTGGCTGACCTCCACTCCACATAAGGGTTTGCAGTCAGGGACAAAGAGCATGGATCCATTATTAAAACTGGCTGCTGAAGAGAAGGGACACTCCCAGGGACCTGGTTACAGCAAAACTACACCCTGAGCGATGTTTAAATTATTTATTTATTTATTTTAAAGGTGGTTTTCACTCTGGTCGAGCACATTAAATGTCAAGGGGATAATTGCTTTTAGGGTTTGACTTTGACAGCAGCAAGATCAGAAAGAATGAACGAAAATGCCATAACAATGCAAAGGAAAGGACATAAGCGAGCAACGAAGCATGAAAAGATCTCCGGTGGAGTATCGGCAAATGAATAGAGTAAACCGTACTAAATTAAGAGATGCATCAAGTCGGAGGCTGTCAGCGGGAAACGGAGAGTGGCTGATTTGCGTAATCTCCTCAATGAAATTGACTTTTAAATACAATATTCAATTTGCTAGGGGTTTGAGACAGGAAGCTTTTGCTTGCTTGCTTGCTTGCTTGCTTGGTTTTTTTTTTCTTTCTCAGTTCTGATAATAACAAAATAACATATCCAGGACATAAAAGCAAACATCAAAATGACAAGAGCTCAGCTTAAGGAGTGGAACATAATTCCATGGAGCTTTTCGAAGGTACATACACTCAATCTGAAGGTCTGCGCTAACAAGGGCATATCAAATTAGTTCTGCTCTGGCCTTTCAGCTTTTATAATAATAACAAGGGAAAGCTTTAAAAAAAAAAAAGAAAGAAAAAGATGATATTTTTTTAACCAAGGAAAACAGTGCTAAAAAAAACAAGCAAGGGCCTTCGTAAAATAAGTGAAGCAGAAAGTACTGTTGGGCCGAGGTATTTGTAGGTAAAAAAAAAATGTTTAAATTAAAATTAATAACAATAATAATAATCTAGCACTAAAAATGGTTCTTTATTGTGGCCAGTTGGGGAAAATACTTATATTACACTGTTCCAATAACAAGAAGTTCTGAAATGTTTAGATACGCTTATACCAAAAAAAACTTTCCCAATTATTGCAGTTTTTTTTATTTATTAAATAATAATAAATCTGATTTTTTTTTTACTTCCATTTTGTTTAATACATAGTTAATATGTAGTTATATGTAGGTTCTTCCTCTTAAAGATGATGTAAAAAAAGGGGGGTTGTTTTCTTACTGGGAAGCCAGAAAAACAATACAATACCATATTAGAACGATCAAATCAATATAAGTAGATTAATGTTGACTAATTTGAATCTAATATTAATTTCTTATAAATTGGGGGGGGGGGGGGACGACATGCTAATAACGGAGAACCGTAGACGTAAAGGCGTCCGTTTTTCCCTAAAGGACGAACAGGAATTCCACCAAACGTAAGCTAACTTCATCTAATGTGAGAGTGTTAGAGGTTAGACTGGAGCAAATCCCATAACTTCATATAACCACAGCAAAAAATCCACGTCTCACGTCTCTTTCTCAGCCAGGTCTCATTATACAGAATAAATCTCCTGCTTTTGTGATGATGGACCAGTTACTGTACCATTAACAATGAAACACAGGTGTGTTCAGCAAGAGTACAGCTCAGACCCTAATCAGAACGTTTACACCAACTGTCTACAGGACACCGACACCTTCCCTGAGTTTCTCTCTCTCTCTCTCTCTCTCTCTCTCTCTCTCTCTCTCTCTCTCTCTCTCTCTCTCTCTCTCTCTCCACACACTCACTCATAAACAGAGAAGATGCAGAGAAAGAGAGACAGAGCAGAGACACAGCACAGGTCCCCAAAAAAAAAGAATCGCTCTTATTTCTTCTATCAAACACGGGCAAAGAATTATACAAAAGACTGAGACAGGCTAGTCAAACAAAAAGAGGACAAATGAAAGGGGAGGAAGCGTGCTCATAAAATCCAGGAAGGCTGTGACAGATATTAAAACAGCACGGCTATCCTGGAAGGTAATATGGAGAGATTAGTGGGAAAGGAGAGAGGTTGGAAAGAAAGCGGGTCACACTGAATTCTTCAGCCTCTGAGATGTTTGCTGGCCGCAGAGACACGGAGACAAAAAAGCTCTGTGTTCCAGCCGAAACCTAACACGGCATATTTTCAGTGGCAGAAAGATCCAGAAAGATACCAGTCTTTCTCTGTCTCTTTACCCCTCACTTCAGGGTCCTTCTTTCTTTCTTTCTTTCTTTCTTTCTTTCTTTCTTTCTTTCTTTCTTTCTTTCTTTCTTTTTTTAACATCTTCCCCACCAACAAACACACGCACACATGCTCACAAGATCTACACAATATTCTTCCACGGCCAGCAAATAAATAGAGGAAATTTATAGCCTCAGTGTTTCGTTCCTTTTACTTTATGACTCTCTTGGACGGATGGAAGCAGCGAAGCTCTGCACCGATGACAATTCAAGCAGCTTGTTTAAGGTCTTGAAATGTAACTTAACTTTTCCACTGTCTGTCTTCTGCTCTGTCCGCATAAATAAATTCATAAATAAACCAAATTGGCGGTTTAACATCGTGTCTAAGCGAGCGTCAGTTTCGTCATTCTCAGATTTATGGATATGAGGGAACTTCAATACCCGAGCTGCTTCTGAGAACTTGAAATGTTCTCCTTTATCGAAACATAGAGCCACAAATCAGCGACTCACATTTGTGTAGCGCACGTTAAAAAAGTGGGGGTACGTTTTAACAACGTCTACGAGAAATTACGGTCTGTAGAACAGTAAAAGTCACACCTGCATGCAGCATGATGAGAAAAGAGTAAAGAGTTCACCCAGACGTGCGACTTGTCTCACACAACGCCAACACGTTTATACACCTTAGCCTGTACATACGTTCAGGATCGAACTGATGGAGATCATTCACGCCTCATTTAAATATGACGGAGAAGCACTTGTGGATGAAGAGAGCGTAATTACAGCTTTCCCGCCATTGACAGGCTAAATGTGTGGCTACTCTAGACAGCAATCTTCTCCATGTGCCGGTCGCTCACCTCCAATCATCGTACACTACAATTTGACTGTCTCTCTGCACTTCCGCATGCATTTAAAGGAATATGAGAGTTCTTTTTTTATTTGATTTTTTTTTTTTTACTAATGAAACAGCAAACTGTTCTAACCGTAATAGTTTCAAGTCATTGCTTTATTTTTTTTCACCCTCTCTATCAAAAACATCTTCCACATCTTAAAATCCGAAAGCAGGCAAAGTGTAAGACAAAGGTGAGACGTTATCCGGCCTTGAAGCTTCGTATGTCTGCACAGAGAATGACCAGACTTGTTTGAGCTGACAGGAAGTCTGTAGTAACTCGAAAAATCACCCTGTACAACCGAACTGCTCAGAAAAGCATGTCAATACATGAGGCGGATAAGCTACATCTGAAGATAAAGACCCCACAGAGTTGAACTGTCAGCCAAGAACAAGAATCTGACACTAACATGGGGTTGTATCAGAATGGAGAAAGATCACGTGATCTTCATCTCTCCAGAGTTGAGAAGTCTGCGCACACCATAGCGTCAGATAGCAGGAGCAATTTAGAGTGTTCAGTTTATCTACTGGCATTTGGGAAGAAACAGGAGAACCCGAGTAACCCGAGCGAACCGGGAAACTTGGAGCTGTGAGACAGCACTGAGAATACAAATAAAATCAAAAACATAACGTGTAAATTGTTTCACAGAAATATTATTTTCTTTCTTAATATATCCTTGATTAGGTGTAATAAATCTGTCAGTGAGAGGACTTTTAATAACAGGTTCCATAAAGCCAGACAACTGCAAGATATATGATGTGAGAAATGAGCGGTCTTTTGTTTTGTTTTTGGTTTGTTTGTTTCTTTCCTTTTGTGCTGCTATGTTATGGTCATTTTTATCCTTTGCATCCTGCAGGAATGATAAATCTGACCACTTGTCTTTCTTCCCAACAGAAGTGTTTAGGCTCAGCTTGTTCTTATTGAATGTTATCTTTATCAGGACAGTTTCACTCTACAGATTGCCTTCTTTTTCTTTTCTTTTTTTCCTAGCAGAGCTAAACATTCTTACCGAATTTTCTCCCGGGCAGCCGGTGAAATGTTTGAAGTGATAGCAAGGAGAGGGGGAAGAAAAAGAAAAAGAAGAAGAAGAAAACTGCATCGCCGTAAATTCATTACAGGGGCCCGGCAGTATTTATAAACATGGCGAGATGTTGTTTAAAATATCTGACTTAACAGATTACAGATATAAACTTTTTACTGGGGGGAAAGGGGCGCCAAAACGCGCTGTGTTTACACGGGGGGAGTCAGGGTACACAAACGCCTCCTTGGAGCCTTGAGTGACTAAAAATGAAATAAACATTCGATAAAATAAACACGGGGGGGCACTTGTGTACAGCCCGTGCTGGAAAGCAGCGTTTTACCTTGTAAAAAGGGCTGTGTCTCATTTCTACCAGATCATGGAGTCTAGCTGTCTTGCTATCTCAGGTGCTTTTGGAGGACCTGGTTGTAGATGAACTTGGAAGAGCGCACTCACGCACATACACACATTCTCACGCTTAGACATATAATGTTACAGCACCAAAAATAAATAACTTAAGGGCAATGAAGCACCTATGGCTTTAGTACTAAAGAAGTATAGATTTACAGGAGTATTTGTATACATGGATGTGGTAGCATAGTGGTTAAGGTGTTGGAATACCAATCAGAAGGTTGTGAGTTTGAATCACAGGTCCATCAATCTGCCAGTGCTGTTGGCCCCTGAGCAAGGCCCTTAACCCTCAGTTGCTCAATCATATAAAATGTTCTCACTCTGGATAAGGGGGTCTACAAAATGCCATAAATGCTTTTAGTTGCCTACTTAGTTGTCTAAGGGAAACAAAATCACATTCCATTAAAAAGAAGATGTGCTTGAGCGAGAAGAAAAATAGTGACAGGAATAGCTCTCGTAGGTACACAGTGTGCCTCAGTGCTGCGTTTATTTGTCCCGGTTATTTATTGTATCTGCCCTGTAAAAAAAAAAAACAAAGGCTCCCTAGAGACTATGTGTTTGACAAAGTAGCCTCACAAAGTGCACTTCCTGGCATAATGGCTGCTTCTCTATTCTAACAACGCAGCCTCGTGCCAGGACCACCCGCTGGGCATCAGTTCGCTGCCAATAACTAATGCCAGGTACGTTAGCACAGCTCCTCATCATATCCAATCTCAATCACTCACAACCTAAATGGAGATTTGCCTCGATAACACAGCTGACACACAACAAGGAGGGAAATATTTTCAGCACATCAATCTTGAAATCTTTCATTAACACGGTTCATGATCTGCAGGGGTCGTCGTTTGTAAACGATGCAATACAAACCGTTAGCTTCATTATTTACTGCGATAATTAAGACTGACAAATGTTAAAACTAGTTAGCTGGTTATCACTTGCGTTAACTGTCGTCGGTCGAAATGTTGACTCAATAAACGAATAAAAGTAAATACAAATAAAAAGAAATAAAAGAAGTAAAATCATGGAAGTTGTATACAAATGCTGTATTGAATACAATTTATTTCAATGTATTTTGTAATAGCAAATACTCACTGGCCTCTTTATTAGGAACACCTGGACACCTTCACATCACATGGCAGCAACACAATGTACACAGTCGTGCAGATACAGACGAGCTACAGGTCATGTTCACCTCAAACATTAGAAAGGAGAAAAAAATGTGGTTGTTCCATGCCTGTCAGCCAAGAACAGGCTGCTGTGCTATCAGGGGAACAGGATCACCGAAACTGAACAGTAGAATATTGGAAAAAGTCTGTCTCATTTTAGTGACTCTGTGCCCACTGACAGAAGTGCAGCCCAGTGTGGTTTTCAACTCTTGTACTTTTATTTTATTGATTATTTGATTATCCTTCCTTGAACCAATCTGGTCATTTTTCTTTGACCTTTTCCATGAACAAGGCATTTTCACCAACAGATCTGTCACTCACTTGGCTGGTTTTGCATCATTCTGTGTAAACCCTAGATTTTAGCAGTTTCACAGATATACTGTACAAACCATCATCTCCCCTTAAGGTTTCTTCCTCATATCATCTCAGGGAGTTTTCCCTCGTCACCATCACCTCTGGCTTGCTCATTAAGGATAGATTTATTTATTCTGTTTTATTATACTTATGTAAAGCTGCTTAGAGACAATGTGAATTGTTAAAAGTGCTATACAAATAAATAGAATTGAATAGAATTTGTCAAAGCTGCTGTTCTGTTCTATAATATAATAATGCTTTCAAATAGTCAGTTAAGACAGACAGCAGCACACTGAGCCACATGAAGAAAAAGTAGCTTAACCATTTGCCAGACATTGTGCATTGTAGAGTTTTAAATAAAGACACCACATCATTAATAAATGACCTATGAAGTCACACAAAGCCATGCTGTCCATGATGTAAACCAGAGAGCCGGGCGATTGTACGGTAGTATATTTTAATGATGTTCCTGTGATGAAGATCATCATCGACTATTATCACTGTCTGCTATCAATGAGTAATAGTTAGAAGCCTAGTTGAATGATCACTGGAATTGAAAGCGTTTCATCTAAAGCTTAATAACCTAAAAACAAGTAAATGATAATAACTGTGAACTTTAATAAAAGGATAAAATAAGTGATGACCGCTGGTTTTGATTTTGCAGAATGTATGAAGAAGGGGCCTGTGAAAGAAAAACATTTTTAAAACAATATTTTATTTTATTAATAAAGAAAATTAAGAAAAAAATAAATACATTTTTTAAATTACTAATTAGTTGTTATAAATCTATTAGAAATAATAATAATAATAATAATAATAATAATAATAATAATAATAATGATGATAATAATAATAATAATAATAATAATAATAATAATAATAATAATAATAATAACAATACTATTGTTATTATTATTATTATTATCATCATTATTATTATTATTATTATTATTATTATTATTATTATTATTATTAGAATGCTGCTTGTCAAATACATATGATGGTACACAGCTCCATCCTAGTTAAATCCTGAACTTGGGATACTTGCATGTTTATCCTGACCAGGTTAAAGCTGTTCCTGAAGATTAAGACATGGCTAAATGAATATTTATTTTGGACACCAGATATTTGAAAAGGTCATAATGATCATAATGTAGTTGCGATACTGTAATGGGTCTCTGAATGCAACAAGCACATCGTGGCACTTTGAGTAAATTATTGTTGGCCAAAAGACATAACTAAAGTCCCTTGAGTCTGTTGTTTAAATCCATATACAGCTACCGTAATAGTCCAGCCATCCAGCCATCCATTTTCTGTAGCACTTATCCTATACAGAGTCACAGGGAACCTGGAGTCTATCCCAGGAGACTAAGGGGCTCGAGCCAGGGGACACACCCATTACTCATGCATTACAGATCATTTAAAGATGCCGGTCAGCCTACAGCACGTCTTTGGACTGTAGGAGGAAACCGGAGTACTCAGAGTAAACCCCTGAATCACAGGAAGAACATAGGAGCTACGCCCACACAGTGTGGAGGCGGGAATTGAACCCTGAGCCTCATAAGTATGCGAATATTAAGTGATAACCACTAAGACTCTGTATCTCACCACCCAAAGCTCATGAAGAATAATCATAATACATTAGAAATATGATAGTTATCATATAAAGGTGATGGAACAGACTGAAGAAGTTAAACTCAAAGCTTTAGAGAGAGAGAGAGAAACAGAGAAAAACTAAAGTACTGTTGGTCCATTTAGAGGAGGTGGTGGGTGGGTGGGGGTGGGGGTTAGGGACAAGCAGAGAAAACAAAAAGGTTGGGCTGAAAGCACATACAGTCCTTCACTGTTTAATGTCTCGCTGACATTTCTAACATCAGCCAGTCCCAATCTCTCTCTCTCTCTCTCTCTCTCTCTCTCTCTCTCTCTCTCGTGCTATTCCTATTCAGGCTACAGAGAGACAGAAAGTAAAAAATTCAGGAAAGATCTAGAAAAAGACTAGACGTGTGCTGTCTTTAACACATGCAAGGTCTAGTGACCCAGACAAGGTCATGGGTCAGGGTTCAGCAGAGGGGCAGAGAATCTGGCAGCTGCAGCTAAAGCTGGCTCCGATTTCACCCGAGCCTCTGCCTTTTTTTCTTTCCTTCTCTGAAGGTTACAGTTGGATGTTTGTGCAGTGCCTTAGAAATACAGAGCATCTTGATTCCTCTGTGTGTGTGTGTGTGTGTGTGTGTGTGTGTGTGTGTGTGTGTGTGTGTGTGTGTGTGTGTGTGTGTGTGTGTGTGTGTGTGTGTGTGTGTGTGTGTGTGTTTGCTGATTCACACACACAGCCCAAGATACTGTGTCATTTATAACTATCCTGTTTCTGGAGTCACGGTGCTAAGATGAGTCTAAGTAAACATTCAACGAGGAATTTAATAAGAAACTTTTAATTAATTCTAAGATGCTTTACATTTGAGAGCAGGGGCGATACAAAGAGCCTTTAACAACAAACTCTCCGGCGTTGTGTTTCAGGTCCTCATCAGGATGTCCAGGTGTTAAGCATTGCTTTGTATGAAAATTAGCTAGCAGGCCAGCTGGTTTTGGGACACGTCCCAAACCAAACTTTTTTTTTCTTTTAAATCTACTTTATTTTCAGTGCATGTGTCTACCTTTTCTCCCAAGGTGTTTACATAACTCTGTCACTGGCTCCACCTGGTACTGCCAGTGTCCAAAACCACACACACACACACACACACACACACACACACACACACACACACACACACACACACACACACACACCTATACCCCCCACCTTCCTCGTCCTACACTAGACTGCAAACATTTTTAATATTTTGATCAGCACTAAAACAAACGGAGGTGGTTTGCTACCCCCTGACACATCTGTGTTCTGTTAAGGTGACAGGAAAACACCCAGGATTTGAAAGGCTGCCATTTTCTAGAGGCTTTCACAAAAACATTGTTGGCCTGGAACACAATTCGAGATGACGCTCACTAGTACACAGGCTCAGTACCCAGACTTTTAATTATTTTCTCACAGAACAAAAAACAAAATGTTGTTTAAACAAAGTCAGATTTCTTTTCCAAAAAGCTAAACTGAAAGGAAATTAGTACAAGGAGAAGTCAGGAACTTCAGAAACCAGTAACTAATAAATAGAATTAAATTGAATGGGGTGTGCATTGATATCACTTATGTTATATCAGCTAAAAACATTCATTCTCTCACTAGTTTCTCTTTTTTTTTTTTTCTCACAATATTGATGTTGCGTTAATTTCTGTGATTGCAAAATCTCAAAATCCCAGGACTGATTTCTTCTTATAAAAATAAATAAATAAATATCTCTCCTGATGAGCTTCATCATATATATACAATTTTTATTTTTTTATATATGTATATATGATGAAGCTCACCTGAGATAAATATATATATATATATATATATATATATATATATATATATATATATATATATATATATATATATATATCAGCAAGTATATATATATATATATATATATATATATATATATACACTTTCTTCTAATAAAACATAAATTAAAATAAATAAATAAATAAATAACTCTCCTGATGAGTTTCATAAGACAGTATATATGATTATTATTTCTTTAAAAATAATTTTTTTTAATGAAAACTCGATGGAGTATCAGTAATTAAAGAAACTATTTTTGGGATTTTGTCTATTGTTATCGCTTCCTTGTTAGAAAAAGAATCAACACCTTCTGACCAATCAGATTCGTGGATTCAACAGAGAGCGTCACCTGCAAGTTTTGTTTCAAGCGATCTACATAACACAGAAACGACAAAGCCACAGATTTAGCAAGATGACTACTCGTAATGCGTGTCCGGGTTTAGCTTAGTGTGAGTGTCAGGTGTGTGTTCTGACATTTTGAGTCGTTTCCCAGATGCTCTCTGGGGTTACACAGCCGTCTGGGGCTATAAGGAAGCCTGAGATTTGACCTGTCTGTGTCTCGTCTCTGCTTTACCCAGAGACTTTCTGGACCCTGATACTCAGGGGAGTATTATTTGAAGAGGCTTTCTGTGTGTTTCTTTCCGAGTGATTTTTATCACCCAGATTATGACGCCTTACTCGACATCTCTGTCTCAGATGATGAACGAGTGCCATAATGCTTTAATCTCGTGACATCCGCGCTGCAGCGTCAAACCGACAAGGCAAAGTAAACATTTAGATTAAACAGTTCGCTTTAAAACTGCACCGCCAACTCTGAGAAACTAAATAATAGCTCTTGCTCAAACACTAATCCTGTCCTAGTGAACACTTCACCTGTGCAAAAAAAAAGCCTCCAAAATCCAAACTTTCGATAGTCGGTTGCTTACGCACAGTGCCGTCTGCTGGACAGGAGAAAAATCCAAACGCAGAAACTGAAGTCAGAAGTTTCTTAGATCATTAGAGTTGTTCAGGATCTGATTCATCTGGTTCCTAGCTCCAGCTATAGGTGAAAATCCTGTCCAAATAAGAGAGAGAGAGAGAGAGAGAGAGAGAGAGAGAGAGAGAGAGAGAGAGAGAGAGAGAGAGAGAGAGAGAGAGAGAGAGAGAAAGAGAGAGAGAGAGAGAGAGAGAACATAACAACAACTGTTTATTGACCCTGAGATATTTGGCGCCTTGGTTTTGCTCTTCACAAGCATCTGGGTATTGTTAACAACGATTTACTGTTAACCCCAAAGCTGTCAACGTTTGGAAAGATAGCAGGGATTGTGCTCTGACATAACACATACCTCCAAATTAGAGGTGCCATGACTTTTGTCAAGCACACACGACCTTTATCGAGACTCCTGAGGAGAGTCGAAGGCTTTATTTCCAGATCAACTGTTTCAGACTGATATTCAACTTAGACAGGATAAGTAGGGGTCCCTGAGGAGAATGGGCTGCTATTTAAACCTGCTAATGGTGTACAACTTTCAGGATTTTTTTTCCTTTCTTTCTTTCCTTCTTTCTATTTTGTGTGCTAGGTCTCAGGCTAGCGATGCTAACCAGACCTGTAGCCACCTGCAAATTACAACTTAGTACTCGAAGAGTTAAGAATGTGTTTCTTTCAGTCTATTGTTGGAGTGTGCAGGTCAGGCACAGGGGGGGAGGGACGAATAGATTGTGCTAAGAGGCTTTAATCCCCCCGCCTGTCAAGCCCGAACCCTGCTTGACGTCCCATTGATGTGTAACAGAACAAAACAGTGGGCCCCTTGCTAAGCTGCTGCCCGGGCCCCATTCACAGCGACAGGAGAGCAAATTCTTCAGCTGCTCAGATCCCTCTGTCTTAAAGGGGCAATGTGCAAAAAAAAACAACAACACCACAACAGCTAGGTGGTATGGTACAAATGGCAACCAGATAGATTTCTGGACGTTTCCATTTCTACTTTTTGGAACTACAAGCGTTGGACAAAAGCAATAAGATGCTCACATGCTCGTTGCTGGAATATTTGAATGATTAAAAAATATGTATTTTTTAATGACACTATTTTCAACAATATTCAAATTATGTAATCTCGTACAATAAAACAATAGAAATATAATAATTGTAAAAGTTCTAAAGATATCATTATTAGATATTTGTGATTATTTTTTATTTTAATTATACACACACACACACACTTATTTATTTATTTATTTATTTATTTATTTATTTATTTATTTATTTATTTATTTATTTTTTACTTCATACTTGATGTGAGATAGTTTAAAAATATTTTTCAAAAAGATGAAATAAATAGAAAAATACACACTTTTTTTAAAAAATAGAAGTGAGCAGAAGAGAGCATTAGAAGAGAACATTTTAAATAAAATGTTCTGCAAATAAGGTTCTGAAAATAAATAGAAATAGTTATTAATTAAATTATTAATTAAATAATTATAAATAATTATTAATCTTGTGAAATTTTGAAAATAAAATAAGACTATAAAGAAGCACACGAAGTTCCCCATGACCTTATTGATCGTTACAAATGAATAGAAATTGAGAAATACCGATTTACAGCAACAACATCAACAAAGGCTCAGGAGATTTTACAAGGTTTTAACTGCTGTTTAATTCTCAGCAGGGGCTAACAGATTTTGGCCACAGACTGGCACTGTCGAAAAGGTTTTATTAGAAAGGAAAGAAATAAACACCCCCTTCCTCTTTCTCTTTTTTTAACGAATCTAAATGAAACATCTGAAATTTCTTTATATTGTGTAAATCATAAATAAAATAAAAAGACACTATCGAACATTAAATATATCCTACATTTATTTTTATATTATAAAGAGTCTAAAATGTTAAATTTACAATTCATGGGTTGGAGCAAAAAAATTAAAAATAAAGGCAGGGCGAGAGTATGCAAATGGAACAGAGCTCGTTTTAATGAGACAAACCCACTGACAAACCACAACTCTAATGCTCGGGGTTAAGAGATGCATATTCATGATATGTATATTCAAATGCATAGACATGAACTAACAGACCCACACCCTCTCCAGCCTATTACCCTTCTCATTACTCTTTTTATTTACACAGAGGGAAAAGGATTTTAGAAAGACACGACTCATGTATTTTATTATTATTATTATTATTATTATTATTATTATTATTATTATTATTATTATTATTATTGCCATCATCATCATCATTATTATTATGATAATAATAATGATAATAGTAATTATTATTATCATTATTATTATTATTATTATTATTATTATTTAAAAATCTGATTTTTTTAAAAATTCAGATTTTTAAAACATTTAAAAAAATGTAAAAATACAAGGATCTCATGCGTGTTTTTTTTAGTCTTTTAAACATGAAGTGGAAACAGTAATAGTGTACAGAGATAACCCTAAGAGTCATATAAGAATGAATGGCAGCACTAAATGAATAAGCACATACAATTCATGTTTTTTATGTTCTATTATTCATATGTGAAGAATGTGCACTAAATATGTTTAACGAACAGTATGAGATGTGGATCATGTGAGAAAATCACATCTGCAGAAGGAAACCACATGCAGTACAATGTGAAATTTTAACATATAAAAATGAAATGATTCATGTGAGAAATCAAGTGGTGGATGGGAATAATATCAACTCATGAAAAGAAAGTAATCTTGTTTAATAATCACATGAGAAAATACATGCACTATGTGTAACATATGGAAAATGTTGACATATGACACGTGGAACATGACACGTGCAGGGTCTGAAAAAGCACACGTGTAAATTGAACACACGGATCATGAGTTCAACAGTTACAGAAACTCCTTTGTGAACCATGTGAATTAAATTCTAACAGCTTATTAACATGAATAAAATAATGGTCAGAGTAAGAAAGTTTGGGTTATGTATATCTACCAAACAGAGTAAAAACGAGAACTGTTTTATAATAAAATAATTCTTTTCATGAATTCAATTACTCTGAGCGAAATATACAGCAATAAACAGTACTGTAAAAAAAAAAAGAAAGAAAGCAAATTATTAAAATTATTCATTTGTCGTTCATCCATGATGCTGTTTAAACCATAAAAGGTAATTTATCCTCACCCAAAATAGTAATGAGAATAATAGTGTAGAAAAAAGATCACGTGACTGGTATCTATCCATCCATCTATCCATCCATCCATCTATCTATCTATCTATCTATCTATCTATCTATCTATCTATCTATCCATCTATCTATCTATCTATCTATCTATCTATCTATCTATCTATCTATCTATCATTTGCAGGAGACAAAATAAGAAAATATGCTATAAGTCCATTCGCATGCTATAAGTCCAGTTAGACTAATTAAACTGTAGTATAAATTAAGTAAATAACTTGTAATTACCGTTTTGTTTTATATATTTCTGAGAATGATACACAGACGACACCTTTATAGGGCTTCCAGAAAGGTTCGAGATTTAAAACTCATTAGTTGTGCTTTTGCGCCCCCTAGTGGCATTATGCCATACTTTACATCCAGTAGGTGGTACTGAAAGGCAACAAATACCTGCGCCATTTTTCTACACCAATTTTTTATGGTATTGCTCAGTTCTCGAGTTGAAATAGATTTTACCGGGATTATATGTGAATCTACTGTACACAAAATGTTGAAGTCGAAGGTAATATTAAAATATTTCTTGAGAAATTCAAAAAGAAATATTGTAATTGCAGAAGGTTCTCCAGGATCTATTAATGATTTGCTCTAAAGAGCTTTCTTTTGTGCAGATATGAGTTTTAATAAGTTTTAAGAATGATATTTTAAAGAATGCATTAGTTAGCATTTAGATAAAGCATATAGCATAAAGTATGGAAAAGTTGTACCTGTTTATTTTTTATTTTATTTTTGTATATTTGTATTTATTTTTTCAAAATTCTTTATCTAAAATGGACTCCTTACTGGGATCCCCAAAAAGACCATTAGACAGCTGCAGCTCATACAGAACGCTGCTGCCAGAATTCTGACCAGAACCAAAAAAATCTAAGCACATCACTCCAGTCCTCAGGTCCTTACACTGGCTTCCAGTTACATTTAGAATAGATTTTAAAGTATTGTTACTGGTTTATAAATCACTTCATGGCTTAGTACCAAAATACATTACAGATATGCTAATTGAATATAAACCAAGCCGAATACTCAGATCATTAGGATCAGGTCAGTTAGAGATACCAAGGGTTCACTCAAAACAAGGTGCGTCAGCATTTATTTATTACGCCACCTATAGCTGGAATCAGCTTCCAGAAGAGATCAGATGTGCTTCAACAGTAGAAACTTTTAAATCAAGATTAAAAACATATCTGTTTAACTCTGCATTTACTGAATGAGCGCTGTGCTGCTTCACACTGACTGCACTTTTTATCCAAATCGCTTTTACTCCTGTTTTATTCTTTTTAACATATTTTAAACTGTTTTTATTAAAATCACATTTATTTTCTTTAATTGTTATTTGTTTTTGTTATGATTTTATCGTGTTTCTTATTTTTCATATATATTTTTCTCTTTTATAAACTGTTTTCTAATTTCTATGTAAAGCACTTTGAATGACCTCTGTGTATGACATATGCTATACAAATAAACTTGCCTTGCCTTGCCTTAATATTAAATTTGGATTCATTTTACATGCATTATATATATACAGGGTGTGAGGGGTGACTGGTCATGTGCTGGGTGTGAGGGGTGACTGGTCATGTGCAGGGTGTGAGGGGTGACTGGTCATGTACAGGGTGTGAGATGTGACTGGTTATATACAGGGTGTGAGGGGTGACTGGTCATGTACAGTGTGTGAGGGATGACTGGTTATATACAGAGTGTGAGGTGTGACTGGTTATTTACAGGGTGTGAGTGGTGACTGGTCATGTACAGGGTGTGAGGGGTGACTGGTCATGTACAGGGTGTGAGGGGTGACTTGTCATGTACAGGGTGTGTGGGGTGACTTGTCATGTACAGGGTGTGTGGGGTGACTGGTCATATACAGGGTGTGTGGGGTGACTGGTCATATACAGGGTGTGAGGTGTGACTGGTCATGTGCAGGGGGTGAGGGGTGACTGGTCATGTACAGGGTGTGTGGGGTGACTGGTCATATACAGGGTGTGAGGTGTGACTGGTCATGTACAGGGTGTGAGGGGTGACTGGTCATATACAGGGTGTGAGGTGTGACTGGTCATGTACAGGGTGTGAGGGGTGACTGGTCATGTGCTGGGTGTGAGGGGTGACTGGTCATGTGCAGGGTGTGAGGGGTGACTGGTCATGTACAGGGTGTGAGGGGTGACTGGTCATGTACAGGGTGTGAGGGGTGACTGGTCATGTACAGGGTGTGATAGGTGACTGGTCATATACAGGGTGTGAGGCATGACTTGTCATGTACAGGGGGTGAGGGGTGACTGGTCATATACAGGGTGTGAGGTGTGACTGGTCATGTACAGGGTGTGAGGGGTGACTGGTCATATACAGGGTGTGAGGTGTGACTGGTCATGTACAGGGTGTGAGGGGTGACTGGTCATGTGCTGGGTGTGAGGGGTGACTGGTCATGTGCAGGGTGTGAGGGGTGACTGGTCATGTGCAGGGTGTGAGGGGTGACTGGTCATGTACAGGGTGTGAGGGGTGACTGGTCATGTACAGGGTGTGATAGGTGACTGGTCATGTACAGGGTGTGAGGCATGACTTGTCATGTACAGGGTGTGAGGGGTGACTGGTCATGTACAGGGGGTGAGGGGTGACTGGTTATATACAGGGTGTGAGGGGTGACTGGTCATGTACAGGGTGTGAGGTGTGACTGGTCATGTACAGGGTGTGAGGGGTGACTGGTCATGTACAGGGTGTGAGGGGTGACTGGTCATGTACAGCGTGTGAGGGGTGACTGGTCATGTACAGGGTGTGAGGCATGACTTGTCATGTACAGGGTGTGAGGGGTGACTGGTCATGTACAGGGTGTGAGGTGTGACTGGTCATTTGCAGGGTGTGAGGGGTGACTGGTCATGTACAGGGTGTGAGGGGTGACTGGTCATGTACAGAGTGTGAGGGGTAACTGGTCATTTGCAGGGTGTGAGGCGTGACTGGTCATGTACAGGGTGTGAGGGGTGACTGGTTATATACAGGGTGTGAGGGGTGACTGGTCATGTGCAGGGTGTGAGGCGTAACTCGTCATGTACAGGGTGTGAGGTGTGACTGGTCATTTGCAGGGTGTGAGGGGTGACTGGTCATGTACAGGGTGTGAGGGGTGACTGGTTATATACAGAGTGTGAGGGGTAACTGGTCATTTGCAGGGTGTGAGGCGTGACTGGTCATGTACAGGGTGTGAGGGGTGACTGGTTATATACAGAGTGTGAGGGGTAACTGGTCATTTGCAGGGTGTGAGGCGTGACTGGTCATGTACAGGGTGTGAGGGGTGACTGGTTATATACAGGGTGTGAGGGGTGACTGGTTATATACAGGGTGTGAGGGGTGACAGGTTATATACAGGGTGTGAGGGGTGACTGGTCATATACAGGGTGTGAGGGGTGACTGGTCATGTACAGGGTGTGAGGGGTGACTGGTCATGTACAGGGTGTGAGGGGTGACTGGTCATATACAGGGTGTGAGGGGTGACTGGTTATATACAGGGTGTGAGGGGTGACTGGTCATATACAGGGTGTGAGGGGTGACTGGTTATATACAGAGTGTGAGGGGTGACTGGTCATGTACAGGGTGTGAGGTGTGACTGGTCATGTACAGGGGTGAGGGGTGACTGGTCATGTACAGGGGTGAGGGGTGACTGGTTATATACAGAGTGTGAGGGGTGACTGGTCATGTACAGGGTGTGAGGTGTGACTGGTCATGTACAGGGTGTGAGGTGTGACTGGTCATGTACAGGGTGTGAGGTGTGACTGGTCATGTACAGGGGTGAGGGGTGACTGGTCATGTACAGGGGTGAGGGGTGACTGGTTATATACAGAGTGTGAGGGGTGACTGGTCATGTACAGGGTGTGAGGTGTGACTGGTCATGTACAGGGTGTGAGGTGTAACTCGTCATGTACAGGGTGTGAGGTGTGACTGGTCATGTACAGGGTGTGAGGTGTGACTGGTCATGTACAGGGGTGAGGGGTGACTGGTCATGTACAGGGGTGAGGGGTGACTGGTTATATACAGAGTGTGAGGGGTGACTGGTCATGTACAGGGTGTGAGGTGTGACTGGTCATGTACAGGGTGTGAGGTGTGACTGGTCATGTACAGGGTGTGAGGTGTGACTGGTCATGTACAGGGTGTGAGGTGTGACTGGTCATGTACAGGGTGTGAGGTGTGACTGGTCATGTACAGGGTGTGAGGTGTGACTGGTCGTGTACAGGGGTGAGGGGTGCATAATGATCCACTAGACAAGCTTGGATGTTCATTATTACTTATTTGTATCTGCATAACTGAAAAGAAAGCAACTGGCTTGGTGTAATTTTTTATTTCAGAAAATCATGAGGTTAGAGGACTGATGATCTAATGAAGGGAGATCAAAGTATCCTTTCATTAAAAACAAAAAGAAACATTACGTTAAAATGTCCAGCAGATGGCGACACATAATAATAATATTAATGATATTACACGGATTGCATATTTCCATTTGCGCAACATTAATCCTCTCCGTCCCTTTCTTTCAAATAATAATACTGCAGTTCTCATTCATGCACTAGTCACCTCACGTATAGACTACTGCAATGCTGTTCTTACAGGTATTCCCTCCAAATTGCTGCATAAGCTTCAACTGGTTCAGAATTCTGCAGCTCATGTTCTCTCTAGAACACCTTGTACTGATCACATTTCTCCGGGTCTCCAGCAATTGCACTGGCTTCCAGTAAAATATAGAGTTCAATTCAAAATCTTGCTACTCACGTATAAGGCACTTCATAATCTTGCACCACAATACCTTACCCAACTCCTCCAGGTTTACACTCCTTCACGTGCACTCAGATCTTCATCTTCAATTTCTCTTGTGGTACCTCGGATTCAACTTACTTCTATGGGTGCAATCTTTTAGTTATGTTGCCCCCCGCCTATGGAATTCTCTTCCCCTCGATGTTCGCAATAACGAGTACTTGTTGACTTTTAAAACGTGTCTTAAGACATGTTATCTTTTTATACAGGCTTTCTTATAACGTTTTATTGACACTTATATGCACTTTATATGTATATGCTGTTTGTTTATGTGTTTTGTCTTATGCAGTGACCTGTATACTGCTTGTAAGGTGACCTTGGGTGTTCTGAAAGGTGCCATGAAATAAAATGCATTATTATTATTATTATGATTATTATGATTAATAATATTATTATTAATAAGATTCTTACCTCACAAATCCGCAGATGAACAAAACTGCATCATGTAGCTACAAATTTATATATTTGATGACATCCTTCCATACATACCTGCATCTGTTACTAAACAAATTTGTGCTGATTCTGTAAAATGAAGTCAAATTAAGCAGAAGGATATGCACTATAGCAAATATGATGATGATAATGATAATCATAATAATACTGATACGATACACTTCGCTTGACTTTATCTTTCTTTGCTAAAGTGTGATTTGTTTGCACTCAAACAACACTGAATGTATTCAACTATCAATAGTAAATAATAGTAAATAATCCACCAATCATCCAGCTCTGACCTTTAACAGACCTCATGATCTCTATCTGGAAAGCCATTTATCAGCTCTGCACCTCACTCACACACATATAAAGCTTTCCCCCGTCTCATTTCCACCAGTGACTTATGAGTCTGTGGAAACCGCTGGTCATATTGAGCTGCCAATTTTAAACCATCATATTGAAGTTATGAGGTGTGCAATCCATTTAAGTAGATAATAAGATTGTCATGCAGACGTACACATACAAACATTATTCAGCGTGAACCTGATGATTTAACATGCTGAGACAAGGAGTCGTGACCTACCTGCCTCTTCAGGGCCTGGAATGTTCTTCTCTGCGTGTATGGACAGCTATACGTTTACATAGTATATTAACACTGTGCACGTTTTCATGATCAGTTTAACTCTGCCCTTTTTTAACGCACCTGCGTCGGCCACCTATAGAAAAGTAAACTTATGTACTGTAGGTTACTGTTGTTCTTCCTTTGTTGGAGATTTTTTGTGCAACCTGCTCAGTTCTTTGTATCCTTTGTTTGCACATAATATTGCAAAAATGTGTATCTTGCTGTCTGAAATTTTGATTTCCAACACAAATGGTGCATTTCTATAGAAGGTTAACCACACTCTGGTTAATACAAATGTTCTGGACCACCTGGACAAAAAATGTTGATTCTTCCCTACTCCAAAGTTTTAATTTTTTTATTTTGGATTTTTAAATGAATAAATAAATAACTTCACAATAAGTTATTCATTTTTTTTCATTCATATAGCCATTCATCCATAATTCATATTCGTCCCTCCATCTTATTCATCTATCCTATCCGTTCATCCATCTATCCATCTATCCATCTATCTATCTATCTATCTATCTATCTATCTATCTATCTATCTATCTATCTATCTATCTCCATCCATCCATCCATCCATCTATCTATCCATCTATCTATGTATGAATGACCTATATGACCGGAGCAGGAGTTTGGTTCGCATAGCTGGCAGTAAGTCAGACTTGTTCCCGGTGCATGTTGGACTCTGACAGGTCACTGGTCCTGTTTATTATTTATATGGACAGGATTTCTAGGCGCAGTCGGGGGCCGGAGGGAGTCCGTTTTGGGGACCACAGGATTTCATCTCTGCTTTTTGCAGATGATGTTGTCCTGTTGGCTTCGTCAATTCAGGACCTTCAGTTTGCACTGGGACGGTTTGCAGCCGAGTGTGAAGCAGCGGGGATGAGAATCAGCACCTCCAAGTCCGTGGCCATGGTTCTCAGCCAGAAAAGGGTGGCTTGTCCCCTTCAGGTTGGCACAATGCTCCTGCCTCAAGTGGAAGAGTTTAAGTATCTTGGGGTCTCGTTCACGAGTGAGGGAAGGATGGAGTGGGAGATCGACAGGCGGATCGGTGTATGTTCTGCAGTGATGCGGTTGATATACCGGTCTGTTGTGGTGAAGAATTACTATTTACCAGTCGATCTACGTTCCCACCCTCACCTATGGTCATGAGCTTTGGGTCATGACCGAAAGGACAAGATCCCGGATACAGGCGGCCAAAATGAGTTTCCTCCGTAGGGTGGCTGGGCGCTCCCTTAGAGATAGGGTGAGGAGCTCGGTCACTCGGGAGGAGCTCAGAGTAGAGCCGCTGCTCCTCCACATCGAGAGGAGTCAGCCGAGGTGGCTCGGGCATCTGTTTCGGATGCCTCGTGGACGCCTCCCTGGGGAGGTGTTCCGGACATGTCCAACCGGAAGGAGGCCCAGGGGAAGACCTAGGACACGCTGGAGGGACTATGTCTCTCGGCTGGCCTGGGAACGCCTCGGTATTCCCCCAGAAGAGCTGGAGGAAGTGTCTGGGGTGAGGGAAGTCTGGGTGTCCATGCTTAGACTGCTGCCCCCGCTACCCGGCCCCGGATAAGCGGTAGAAAATGAATGAATGATATATACATATACATATATACGTATATATATATATATATACATACGTGTATATATATATATATATATATATATATATATATATATATATATACGTATATATATATATATATATACGTATATATATATATATATACGTATATATATATATATATACGTATATATATAAATACGTATATATATATATACATATATATATATATATATATATATATATATAAGTGTATATATATATATATACATATATATATATAATTTATCCACCCACCCATCTATCTATAAGAACTATTTTTCTTGGTCCAGTTTACACAGCTCCAAAGTATTAATTATTTATTTCTTTTTAAATCAGCGCTACTCTGAGAGAATCATATATTATATAAAGAAAGGCTTATATTATACAAAGATTCAGTTCAATTCAATCAACCAGAACTGAGAATGATGAGAAGTGGGATGTAACTATTGTCAATATGAATTTAAACTGTGACTTTCTCCATCCACCCAGATTACATTTCTTTATTGCAAAATGAAACATTATGCACCGTCAACTCAATTAGACCATTGTTATTCACTCAGAATACAAAAAAATGTAGTAAATATCTTCCAGCAGACATCTTCACTCATCTTGCTGTTAAATTATGTGTAGCTGTATTGCCATCTAGAGGAGTTGAAATGAAGGAGTTGAAAGTTGAGTATTTTCCCCCCAACAATTTAGTTGGAAATATTTCTTAACCGACCCGAGAGTACGGATAAGTAGTAGAAAATGGATGAATGATATTTCTTAACCGGAAAGTTCTGTTACACAAATAAAATTATATATATTTTTTTATTTTATGTAAGAAGGCCTATCTGCATGGCAGGATGTACATTCAGTATTTATCTAAAGAATCAAAATGGCTGCATAGTTATAAATGAGTTGCATCATGGGTATTTGTGTGGGCTGCAGTGACATCAGCGAAAACAAAGGATGGCATTATAAAACTTGTTGAATCGAATTCCTCTCTAAGCATTTACTCTTGTTTAATCTTCTTAGTAAGTTGCATAATGGCCAGAGAGAGAGTTTAGTACAATGTTCTTCTAGACGTGTTTTAACAAACCACAGACAAGCAGCTAGAAAGACACGATTGCTTATTTAAAACAGTAGACAGCAGAGTAACTTTTCACATGGTACAAGCTTAAGGATAAATAAAAGTTTATGAAACCGGTTCCACGCCACAAGCTTAAAAAGATAACCTAAAGCTTCTGAGGCAGAGTTCAGAGCTAGAGATAATTGGAGCTTGTGAATACAGTATGTAGTTACACTACAGTGAAAAGATTGGTATTAGTATAGCACTGGACATTTTACATATTAATTGAATGCAGAGACAGACAGAATAATTTTCCAACATTTAAACTAATAGTTCATTGAATGAGTTCATTATATTAACCTTGTAAATTGGTCCCAAAAATTTGCCCATTGTTCATTATACATTATCCATTGGGCCTGGCAGAGCAAACAGCTTGGCATCATGCCTTGATACAAAAGAACTGAAGAAATTCACAAGAAGTTATTCATCCTTTAATTTATTTATTCAGCCATCAATCTATCTACTGTTGTCTGTCTGTCTGTCTGTCATCCATACTTCTTTTTCCTGGTATAGATTAAATAGGATATGGAGCCTGGATATGAGATGGGAATACTTATTCCTTCCTGGCATGCACGCCCATCAGAGAGCACTATTTCAATCCACCTAATTGCTTTTGGAAGGTTAGAGGAAGTGAACCCAAAGGAAACCCATACTGTATATACTTTTGCATGGGAAATCATGCAAAAGAGTGCACAGACATTAATCCGAGCTCAGGGCCAATCAAACTGGAGACCTGGAACCGTGAAGCCAACCTACAAGAAGTTATGAATGAATGAAGTCATAAAATTAGGAAAATCAGTTTACTGTACACAGTCATAGACACTGTGGTGAGACTGTTAGCAAGTCAAACAGAAGTAAAGTCACAATAAATAAAAATAAAAAAAACCTAGAATATTAATATATTATAGGTTTTTCTCTACTTTTAGAAAAGGGAAATGGGCCTGTGTGGCTAACAAAATTTGAAACAAATGAAAGCGTGTTGAATACAATTCATTAACAGTGCCAGAAACTCAGAATGGGAAAGAGGATAGTGGTGCAAAAAAGGGCAGATCTTTGTGGTCAGGGTCATGGTCATAATCACAATAGGATGATTTTGTTATTGGTCAT
Source organism: Tachysurus fulvidraco (assembly GCF_022655615.1). NCBI lineage: Eukaryota > Metazoa > Chordata > Actinopteri > Siluriformes > Bagridae > Tachysurus > Tachysurus fulvidraco. The sequence goes on from NC_062519.1 coordinate 13,157,294, forward strand.
TGTTGTATAATATTTTTATATCTTATAATCTTATAATATTGTTCCACAGCGTATGAAAAGGATACAACATAAGACAATAAACTACACCCTGACGTTTCTGCCCTTTACAAACAAAACCACAAAGCAGCAAACCACAAACAATGGCAGTGTGCATCCAATTCAGTATAATTCTCTGCCCATTGTTGGTCTATGTTTTAGACAAATCACACCATTGGACTGCCAGCAACCACAAGAATACAAGAAAAAATAGTCAACAGTGACATCACTAAACACAACGTACATCACATGCTGTTACCAAAAGCCACATATTTACTGACACTTTAATCTGCTCTATTCAAACGTATAAAGTTTACTTTGGCTAAACTGTCTTTATGCCCCAATAGCTAGCTAACAACACATGCTTCAGGATTAATCAGTTAGTATTTCCACCCAATTGACTGGTCTTTTTTCCAGTCCTCAGCTTCCTGTTCTTGGCTGTGGTCTTCTTCTGTTGTAGCTCATCCACTTCAAGGATTGCTGTTTCATAGTCTGAGATGCTCTTCCTGCTCACCATGTTTGTAAGGAGTGATTGTGTTACTGTAGACTTCCTGTCTTCCTGCGCACTAGCAATCATGACATGCTAAGTCACTGATATCACATTTTTTCACCATTCTGATGTTTGATACAAGTTTATCTGAAGCCAAAAGCTTCTACACATGCTGAGCTGCTCTTATGTAATTGTAATAATCCAATCAGCCAATTCCATCACCTTTATATGGAAAATTCTTCTCTTAGCCTTCTGTAAAGTTCTGTAAAATGTGTCCAAAAAGTTTAAACATTTTTTAATAAAATGTTTTACAAAATGTAGTTTTCTATTATAAATAAAGAACTCATAATTTCATTGCCACAGCCTGGGTTTGATTCCCAGGCAGGGAGCTAAACGACCACTCTCAGTGCTCATCCAAAGCCTGGATAAAATGGGAGGGTTGCGTAGGGAGGGTATCGGGTGTAAAACCTAACATGCATATTATTTTTATCATTTTAATGAATTGCCATTGTCTCAAATTTGTGATGGACTTGGACAAGAAACATGACAAGCATATCACACACACACACACACACACACACACACACACACACACACACACACACACACACACAACACTTATTAAAATTCTTCACAAATTTCAAAGGCGTAACTAACTGACGTGGTAATGGAATCCATATACATACTGTGCTTAGAAGATTAACATTAAAGGTGGGGTCTCCGTTGTTTGAGAAATGTTTCAGGCCGCCAAACAAAACAAAACTAACATGTAGCCAATGAGCAGAAAGGGGCGGGTCTTGTCAATGTGGGCAGAGAGAGTGTTCAGTGTGCATGTTTGACATTAGCAGAAAGCGGTTATAACATTGACATGGAGGATAAAAACAAAGAAAGAAAGCGAAGAAAGGCTTACGATAAGGCAAGAAGTAGGACCCGTGTTAATATAGGATCAGCTTTCCAGTGCTGGAGAGAACTGAAGGCCTTCTACGTGAAACGGAGCTAAACCTTTCACGGTACAACACACAGTACTACAAAAACACATTTGTATTACCATAATATTACGCTTACATTTGAGGTAGGGGTGTGTTTGTTTTGGTGATTTGAAATGTCAACATTGGCTTTCAAACAACGGAGACCCCACCTTTAAATACACAACACAACGCAGAAACAGACAATCAGGATAAGAACACTTTTCAATAAGGACTTTTCCCACAAGTAACTTCATTCACCAGTCTGTAATTGTTTGTTCAGTGTACACTAATGCAGTTAATCCTGACCTCATGTATGTTTATTTTTTCTTTCGAGAACAAGTCTTTCACATGCTGGCAATAAATTGTGCCCTGGCTTTTGAATATTTGGTCATGAATTTGAGGGCCTGCCATGTGCTTCAAGCAGGATGAAATAAAAAGACCTCCCTGTTCAGGAATTGTAGCATAAACGAACCAAACTTTGTGTATGTATGAATCAACAAGAAGGGAGTTCACTTTAAAAACGTTTAATATCAAGACAGCAAGCATACAAAACAACTCGAAGTTCAATCCAGCAACACTTTTACAGTGCAAAGTCGAAGAATTACAAACTTCCTTTCAGTCTTCAGACGGTGCGAGAGAAATTTATCAGAGTATAAATACAGTCTCACGTCTGTTAATAAATATAAACATTCACAATGTTGATAAATTACAGAAAATAAACCGTTTCTGTTAATAAGTTAAAAATAATAGTATTTCTACCGTTTTATTTTGGTCAAGTCATCTTAATGCAAATTGCAAAGCCAGAAGAAAAAAAAAACGCCAATAACATCTTTTTTTAAGCAGTACCTTAACATTTCAGATATCTGAAGAAATTTTGAGAGCACGTGCCTTCACAACATAATTACTAATAAATAATAATACAGTTAATTCATTTTTGTGAAATTAAAGGATTTCTTTATATATATATATTTGTTTTACATTTTTTGGTAAAAAATAGGATAGAGGAGAAAAGTAATTCTTCCTATTTGTCAGTTGAATGATTCCCATGGAAGCAGAAAAAAAAATGTATTGGTTAAAGTTCTGTCAAAAAGGAAAATCAGGAAGCAGAAAAGATGCTGTGTAGAAACCGTGCACAAAACAAAAAAAAAGAAAAATGAAATTGTGTAAATAATGCTATTATTAAACTGTATTTCAGTGCATGTTTGTGTACATACAGTATATTACATGTTATAAGACTGGCTATTTCGAATATCAGCATCGACATATGTTTATGCAGTTTAGACACATACATCAGCGTTAGCAAGTGGAGTCCTTCATGTTTAGGTTCATCTAACTCCAAAATTGTGCTACACTACTTCGACCTCATGCTGCGTTCACAAACACGGCGATTTTGTCGCCGCACTATAAAGTCGTTAGTAGGCGTTCCTGCTTCCGGTTGCCATAGTAATAATGTTTATTATTGACATTAGCACTTTAAGCGATCTGAAGAGAGGTTTGACGTATATATACACATCAATGTGTCTATGCATCATATACGAGATAAAAAGCGAGGAGAAGCAGCGTGGGCTCTTTGACACGTGCGTTCTAACGGGCTTCAATCTAATTGGTCGTTGCTGCACCGTGTCGCATCATATTTGCATAATGTTTCACTGGACACACCCACATCTTGTTATCGGATTAAGTTCATACATGTCAGCGGAAGTCTCAATATCTCTCACTGAAAACGAACTATCGCTTTTACTCTGAGTCGCTATGTGTGAACGTAGCATAAGGTTTACATACGATTATGTAAGTAAAAATTGGTACAAAAAAAAAAGAAAAAGAACACACATTTCATCCATCCGTCCATCCCCAGGTTTGGCACTCACATATCCCCAACTCACATGTCACTCACGCTCTTATTTATTATTCATGAATTGCTAGTTTATTATTCATGAACGCTAGTTATTCATGAATTGAACTGTTTTCATGAATTTCACTCAAATTACACGCAAGACTTTTTCAAATTACACTCAAGAGGTTTTTTTTTTAAATAAAAGTTAAAATACACGTGATGAAGTGCTTCTGCGATTCTTTCACAGAAAATATCTTGCTCACATTTTTTACATTTCAAGTATGTCGTTTCCGTGAAACAACGGAAAAAAATTTAATGTTAATTAATAATGCACACTGTTGCCATTTGAAATAACTGCACGACAGGCTTATTTGGACAGTTTTGCTTCTTTTTTTTTCCACCCCACACATCACTTTTTCTTCCAGTTGTCAGAGTTTATCGAATGGGATGAAATCAGCAAGAAGATAATTACTTGAAAGGATCTAGTCGTGTCTGGTGCTGTAGCAAAAATGTACTCGAAAAAGCAGGTTGCTGTCGAGGGTGCAATGATAAGACAAAAAAGCTTCATCAATCTGCGGCGTCGGCATCTGCGTTCCCACCCCCACCCCAGCCCCCACCCCATAGTCAACAAACAGGATGTGCTTCAAGTGGCAATTCTCACAAGAGTCTCCCAAGTACTTATTTAACGGAGGAAGAGGGCACTGATACCTCTATGACCTTCTATCTGAGGTATTCCTCTTCTGAAAGGCTGTCTGTGCTCTCGTCCTCACTTCCCTCCAGCTCCGGCAGATCTCCCCACAGCAGCAGATTCACTCCTAATAGAGGAAGAGACGAGCTCGATCACACACTTAAGATAACGCCACATTTATCTGAATAAATTTGATCTGGGGGAAAAAGAAAAAAACAAAAAACAAACAAACAAAAAAAACACAAGTCTGTTATGGCTCCTAGAAGGCAGGTAGAACAAAAATCTCTTATATGTGGATATAAGACAGGGCTAAAATCTAATAATCACCAAAAAATCATATAAAAAAAAAAAGACAAGTAACCACTAGCGCACACACCACACAACACACACACAACACACAACACACAACACACACACACACACACACACACACACACACACACACACACACACGTTCTTGTGCTCTAGTGAACCGGCTTGTTTTTTATGTGTTTCCTGTGTCGCTGCAGGGAATCAACAAGAAACCCTCAGAAGTTTGGCACCTGTGTATTTTTATCAGGCTCAAAAACGGCTGAATGCAAATAAAGCACAAGTTCTTAAAGCGATGAAGGAAATCCATCTGGGCGGTGAGTTAAGGTAATGCTCATGCACGCTGCATATAACAGACTTTCAGTCCACGTGGTTGTGATGCAAATCTTAAATTTGCATGAGAGGAACTCTGAACAGTAGATACTACTATGCTGCCAGACACCAGCTGTACCAGCTGTCAGGTTATTCTCCGTGAATGATGCCGTTTGTGACGAGCCCAAGACTACGGGTGCTTCTCATTTCTTAAATCTGTGATAAAGCTTCACTTTATCACAAAACATACACAGAACAGCAATTACTATGCAATCAAATGTTACCGCTTCAGCCAGAGCGAGATTTGTCAGACGACCTCATTTAGCAATTAACTGGATTTTACTTTTTTTTTATGCAAGGGTTTTTATTAAACACAGTTAAAAGAAATATTATTGATTTGGGTTTCTTACAATAATAATAGCATTTATAGTGATTTGTTTTTGGCTTGATATATTTGATCCACAAGTCTCCGTTTTCACAGTTAAACACTGAAATTTCCTTAAAGAAGGACAAGGAGTGATTTTCATGTCATGTAGGATGTAGAATTGAAAAGTCAAGGAGACTTCAAGAGTGTTTGGGAAGCCCGTGTTTGATTATATTGTTTGAATGTGCGTTCACACGCTCTCTCGTGCTGTCTGTATCTCCTTTTTTTCCTCAACTCCAGTTTAGATCAATTTTAATACATTTGAAAAGAAACAACCTGAGATCAATTCTACAGATCAGCCACAACATTAAAACCACCTGCCTATTTTTGTGAAGGTCGCCCCACATCCCTTTTCAAAGTCAAACTTCAAGAACTAAGTGTTCACATGCCCTTGACAGGTAATCCATGTTGTTTTAATGTTATGACTAATCTTGTGTATATCAAATGTAGAATTTTTCCCGAGACCCCAAACCTGATGCGTCCAGTCTGTTAATGGTGGAAACAGCTTCACTGTTGAACATCCAGAAGTGGCCGTTGTTACAGGAGAGCAGGCAGGGTTTGCACGGAGCCACTACATGATACCCCACAACATTTCCACTGAAATGGTACAGGTAAAAAAAAAAAAAATCCAGAAATAAGACACAATTTAAAAAAATGCACAATGCTGCCTTTAAGCAGACTCTAACAAACAAGTTAGAATTCAATTGTTATTCATTCATTTACACACAAGTGCTTCTTGTGGAACACCGTAGTTTAAAGGACACTTCGGAATTATTGGCACCCTTAAAGAAAGTGAATTATTCACTTGACTGAAAATATATGCTCATAAAAATTAACGTGTTACATACCACTTCAAGCAAGCAATGTCTCTTAATTTGCATTTACAGCTTTCTGTCGAATAGCAGCCTGCAACGAAATCGACGGTCCTGCGAAAGAAAGAGAGAAAGAAAATAATACACAGCAGCAATCAGTTATCATAATAAGGAGAAATTAAAAGGACATTTAGTTTAGATTGTTCTTTGTCTATAGGACTTAATAGACCAATTTACAGAAAGAAGAATGTTGTCGTCGTCCCCCATATCTGACACATAATTGTAAATTAACAACGTTGATGGAAAATTTAAGCTCCACCAACTTGCTACAATACTATCATGTCAAATATCACGGACAAGCTTTTTTTTTTTATATATATAGTCAAAGTGTGTGTCAGTGTGAAACCTTTTCTAATGCAAACCATATTAATCACACTTCCTTGGGTAAAAAGCATGATATTGTATTTTTAAATAAGACATTTTCCCTTAAGATAAATGTCTTATATTCAGAACTAAATGCAAATCTATATTCCAGGATAAACATTGTATTCAGGAGTCTTCACGTGCCACACAATGATGTCAGTGGAGACTTTGTTAAATAGTAAAAAAAAGAAAAAAACCTTTCTGGAAGAAGTTTCGATGCAAAGAAAATTCTAGAAAATGGTTTTATTCACCTGTAGTGTCTCAGCTTAAATAAAAAAAAATAAAAAAAAATAAGATGTTAAAGACAGAGTCAGAACAGGCTTTAATAACAACAATAAAAAATAATAATAAGCTATGATGATTATGATTATTACTCATTATTATTAAATGGATCTACCGAGCAGTCAGGATCCTTTCTCACCTGTTTGGAGGCATGTCAGTGGAGAACAGCTCGATTTCAGTATCAGCTAAAAGCACAGCTTTCATTCCTCTTGTACACAGAAGGCTATCGCAGTAAATGCAGTTCACTTGAGCAACACATTTATTCTTAAAATTGGACGTAGACATCGTAGGGCTCGAGCAAACAAACAAAACCTGCAGATCGGATCAATCAGAAACTGCTCACTTCCTTTTAAAAACCTAACGTTACCTGCTTGCGGCTGTTTAAACCGGATGTGAGCTAACGTTGGCTTTAAATTTAGCTCTCTGATATTAAATAAACTAAGATGGATCTCACAAAAAGATTCCTAGATGACCTGCCTGACAGGTCTACAGAGCTAAAACGCCGTATTTATACATTACAACACAAGACATCCAGCTAGCAAAACATGACTAGTGACAATAACAAAGCTCGCTAGTGCATTAGCAGTCGAGCTGTAAGGACATAACGGATGCTGTTTTGTTTTTTTATGTTCGTTTTTTTTTAAGACAGGAGATTTAAATAAAGATAAATTAAATCTACGATTAAAACGCTGAACTACAAAGAGGATGATAGAGCGAAGTAGGCTAAGCTAGCCTAAACAAACATATGCACTTCCGGAAACATTTTCAAAAACGAGTCATTCTGGACTCTGATTGGATAAAACCGAACACGTGATCTATGATCTCGGACAGCTCAAAATAGCTGTTTGCGATTTGTATTTTGTCTAATTACGTGCTGTTTTTGTTTACTAATATTCCGTTCGCGCACTGTTCCCAAATTTGTTGTGAATATAATACATTCATTAGTACAACTCGTATTTAAATTATGTTATAGAAATTCAAAATGGCGCCCATGAAGGAGTTTATATGCACTATGTAGTGCACGTGTGTAGGTGATAAGGATGCATTTGGGATTCAGCCTCTGTAGCGGATTTGTCGGATTTTAGTCCACTTCCGCTTCAGGCGACCAATGGCAGTAAAGAGGGGGTTGGGCTTGCAATATTTCCACGAAAAAGGGCGGGGTTAGAGCTGGGGAAAAAACTCCGATAACTCACTCCACCGCATCTCGAGAAAGAATTTTGGATCAAATTGAGTTGGAACGAGATGCATTAGACTAGAGGAATGGAAATTACCTCTCAAGGTAACTCTTTGGTTTTTTTCTGTTTGGCTGTTTGTTTGTTGTATTAGACTCCTAAATTTAGATGTGTGTGTAACAGTATTTATAGGAGTGCAGTTAAAATGTTGGAACAAAAAAAAAAAGTGAGGAAACAAAGTGGCCGAATGGAGACGTGTGTGTGTGTGTGTGTGTGTGTGTGTGTGTGTGTGTGTGTGTGTGTGTGTGTGTGTGTGTGTGTAGGACACATCTGGTGGACGCATTACTGCTCAACTCTATAGTCCTACAGATGTATATAACAGTTATAAAGGAGTACACTTGGCTTGCATAAGAGTTATTTATTTATGTATTTATTCCTTTATTTCATTTATTAACTTCCCTATTTAAACAGTAGTACACGGATGAATCATTTGTCATATGCATGCATGCATGCATGTATGTATGCATGTATGTATGCATGCATGTGACACACGTTTGCTACGTGAATAATATTGATAAAGCAGTGCACAGGGCGTGCACGTGCCTTTTAAAGAAACATTCAAATAAAACCTTTTTTTAAAGCACGTGCTGTTCGAGTTGATCGATGTAGTAGGGAAAACGAACATGCATGCTCACATCTTGCCTTTTCTATAAAATCTTGCATGTATATTATAGTCAGTATTGGAGGTTCATTCTGTCGTTTGTTTGTTTGTTTGTTTTTTCAAGGTTACATTGTTCTGCTTCCAAAAGAGCAGTATTTAAACCAAGCCCTGCACTTTTCCGGATACATCTCCAGCCTTTTACTTTTTTGAGACGCGCGTTTTGTGCAGAAAGGCGTGTGCGCAAAAGCAAACTAAAACTTTTGGATCTCCTCACATCAGCTTGAGTAGTCAGGAGGGAATGAAAGTCTGCTCCGTTCCTCTCCCGGTTTTCGGAGGCGCACTTGGAGAGCGCAGTGCGGGAGGAAGCGCGTAATGCAGCGCGTAATGCGGGCAGCTCGAGCTTCTATATGAAATAATCATTTCTCCGTTTCCACTACTGCACACCTAACAGCCTATTGGATATCTCAATAACACACAGACGGTGGAAACAGTGTTTTTCTATTATTATTTTTATTATTATTTGTATCCTTGTTATCCTTCTTTTTTTTGTGTTTGCGCATTTTTGACCATCATGACGTCTCCGGCGAAATTCCGCAAAGACAAGGAGATTATAGCCGAATATGAAACTCAAGTAAAAGGTAAGTGTAAACCACATCTGTTAGTTTATACGATCCTCCTCTGTAGGCTAGTGATAACACATTATTTGGCCATAAACAGCTTTTTTATTAATAAGTATATATTTGGGTTTTCTTTTCTTTTCCACAGCTACTTAAAATCAAGCCTTTATAGACCCTAAAATCCTAAATCACATAACGATGAAATTGTATCCTTGTTGCTTTATAGCTGAAAAAACATATCATATTATGTATATTGTGCAGGTGGGTTAATAATAATAAGCTTCAAAGCAATGCATAGGCTGTGGCATAGACGCAATGCATAGATAGATAGATCTGCCATATACGTATATCAATGATGATCAGCCGAATTCTCTCCTCGATTGCAATGCAGTTGCGTTAGAAGCCCATTTTCTTTCACCCATAGACTAGATTTGTGTATTTATTGTGCACTTGCATGTATATGAGTATGACGAGAATGGATACGCGTATTATGGCTATAGGTGCGATAGGTACCCTGTGTGCACGAGGCAGGGCGTTTTCTTTTACCCTACACCTCTTCACACTACAGTAAATGTGTGATTCTGTCGTTTTCTCCCTCTGCTGTTAAAATCAGGAATTCCTGTCGTAATCAATAGGCAAGGCGATAAACACCATCGTTTTCTTCTATAGAATCTTCTATACATCTCTAGATCTTCCATTAAAAACAACTATATGTTCAATAAAACTGTTCATTCCTGCACCACGTCTAATATCCTGCCTTTCTAAGGTAAAAGCTAACCAGCAATGCCTTCCTCTCCTCTTCTCAGCTATCCAGATGTGATAGCCTCCACATCTGGATTCACAATTAAACCTGTTATTGGATGTACAGGAGTCGTTAAATGAGCCTTTTTTTTTTTTTTTTTTTTTAAAGCAAGGGCTTAATAATAATAATAATAATAATATGATCCTCATAGAGTAATCATTATTATCCTTGTATTATCAACTGGCAGCTTTTATATATTTCTGATAGCCGGTGCATTATTCTATTGTTCATGATCGATGGGATGTAAAGATCTCATAACTCTCAAAGAGCAGCGTTTTTTCCCCCCTAACATATATTAAATCAGATATTGGATTGTTAGACTGTGAGATTACAGCAGGATTTTAAGATTATTACTTGTTGCTCGGTTCAACGTGATCCAAGTCAAATCTTGGACTGGTTCTATAATAGAATGTTGTCTTTCCTTGTCACAATGAGTAGGTTTACATGCCATCAAATGATATGTTAGTGATTGGATCGATGGCTCAGTCGGAGTAAAAAAAAAAAAAAGCCGCCTTGTACACACCTCATCCGAACCGACCGATCTCGATCCGAATGATCTTTCGATCGGATTGAAAAGGTGGTGTAGATATGAAATAATTCAGTAAAGAGGGGGAAAAATGACGTAAATTCATGTTGAATCTGATTTCCAAAACCAATAAAAAAAAATTCTTTGTGCAGTGGTGTGAACGTTCAAAGTGACAATTTTGCTAGGAATATATGTAATTGGATATTTGATTAAGATTGTAATGTTTAGGGCTCATAAAAAAAAAAATGTATAAGTTTTTTGGAACCTGCAATTTAAATTTGGATTAAATTAATTCAGTTTGATCATAATGGAAGAGTGTAAACATACCTAATGAAACTGCACTAATGATACATCTGTGATTAACGAAAATGACTACATTCTGTTTACAACATCAAGCAACCCAATCCAGGTTCATGTGGTAAAAGGCGTCACACAAACAATCTCTTCAAGTGATCTTATATAGTGTGAATTTTTTTCTGTCCATTAAGGTTTTTTTTAATTTATTTATTGAATATATTTCACCCACTATTGTCACTACTGTATCTGTAGCTGTCTGGTGAGTTTTGTGGTCTTGTATTGGTGGTTTTAAGACAAACATCATAGAGGTGTGTCTCGCTGAGATATCGATCAAAAAATTCAGAAACTGACAAAAATCCAGACACTTTGACGTCGGCTTTTATTGGTCATCACTTTCTACATTCTGAAATTGCGACCAGCAAATTCTTTTAAGATGCTGGATTTTGTCTATGCATACAGATTAAATTTTTCTAAACATCAAGTAAGAGCCAAGGACATGTGTATGTTTTTATTGAACCACACAGACCCTGTTGCATTCAAGAGATAATGGACAAATCCCCTAATTTATAAGGATTAACTCCAAAATAAATTTGGCTGCCTCAGTGTTTTGTTTAGCTTGGTCTTGCTTGTCTCAGTTTGTGGATTCGGGGTCTTCCAAAGTTCTGAACAGTGGAGCTGTGTAATCTCTGGCCAAGTGACACGCAGGGTGAAGCCGAGGTCATTCCATTCTTCTCAAGTGGAACACTGGGAGTCTGTAAAAAAAAAAAAGAGCAACTTTCGGTTTGGTGTCATGAACTTGTTCACCTAGAAAACTTCACTGCAACACTGAACGGGTGCGAGAGTAGAAGTAGTACGAGTACTTTATTAATCCCCAACAGGAAATTTGTTGTCACAAACACATTACTGTTTGACTCGCAAGATACCATACAGAAAGAATCCACAATCCATAATACCTGTACGAAATCTATTACAGGCTATCAGGGTTAAAAACTGTTAGACACGTGTGATGAGCACGTGTGATACTGTGCGTATACACAAATGTACAGTAGTGGCAGTGTGTGTAAGAATGTACAGATGCACTATATGAAAATTTTGTCGCAATATGAAGAAGTAGAAAGTGTCTCTGGGTCTGTAAAGTCATTAGACCTGACCATCATCTACAGTGTTTGTTTAGTTCCCGAGCCTTATTGTTAACACGTAAAGTTGGATAGCACAACAAAAGAGAATAATATGGAGATTGTACTGCTGGTACTCTTCACTAAAACCTTTCATGCTTCATTCTCGTGAGGTTTAACAGCTATTATTTGTGGTTTGTATCAACGAAGGAATCGTTTTAATCCTCACAAGGGAAAATGGCGCAGATCGTTACTGCTCTTTATTGAACTGTTAATCTCTGGTCAGCTTGAAATGAAACAAAATCTATTTTATTCAGTTGCCTGGGCTGAGGAAGACACCATCATCCCGAAGCTTTATTTAAGACATGTGCGCTTTCTAATGGTCGTGTGAATGTTGTAGAAAGGGCGTATCGGTTTAAGGTGTTGAGCCTATGTCCATAAGTTTAGCAACAGCAGCAAGAGACAGAAGCCATTCAGAATATCAGAGTATTTATAAATCAGTAGGAGAGAAATATCAGGATCCACTGCTCCTTCTGAGATTTTACAGTAACGATCCAATGCACAGTGTTCTCTCCCATAATACAACAGGACTGATGTGGAAGAGCTAAGTGCTATAGGTTTCAAGCGTTGCTCTTTGTGGTCTCTCTTGTTCACTGACACCTTAGTAACTTCTTGTAGGTTTGAACAAGAAAATAAATGTTGCAGTTTGGTAAATTTGTGGATATCATGGGTCAAATAACGATGCCAAAACGGGGGATTAAGTATCCACAGATTGTATCAATATTGCACACGTATACCGATCAGTATGACCAGTAGGTACGTATCAAATGCAGCAGTTACTGAATTGAATCGAACAGAGCAAGTACCAAGTGTAGAATGCGGCAGTTACTGAATCAAATATGGTAGTTACTGAATCAAATCTTTTGGATCACGTACTGAATCGAATGAAGCATGTACTAAATCGAACGGTGCAAGGAATGCTTAAAGATCATTTTTCCACTCCTACAGAAACATTAGCACACACCGATTCTTTTCTCAGGATGCACATAGATTGCAAACGGCCTTTGTTTTTATATACAATACCATTCGAAACGTGCGTTGTGGAACGTGTCTTGCGTAAACAAAACTATTCTCTAGAGAATTAGTATAAAGAACAGGAAGTAGCAATCGTGTTCCTATCCCTTCACACGAAGAGAATAAAAGAGAAACCTGAGACAACATGGGAATGCAAAGGGATTTCCCACACAGTTTCAATTTTAATTGATGAGCAACACTAACTCTGTTTTTGCCGTGTTTGCAGATGCGGTAATGAGCTTAATCACAGTGGTACGGTGCGTGCTGAAGAGTTACACGGTGCTCCGAATCAGCAGCTAGATTAGATACGTTTTATTAGTGCATTTCTGCATTCCTATTTGGCTTCACCATGCTCCTTAAAGCTATTCATGTTCTTTTGAAGAGAAATAAATGCTCAAGAAATAGATTCTTCCATGTGAACGTTAACATTTCACTTGTGTGTGTGAGTGATGGGTTTCCCCATGTATTGATTTCTGAGACGATTTGCCTTCTTAGGCTTGTAACTGACCAGCAACATCAATAAGCGTTAAATCTTTGGCGTTCTGTTCTGTAGGTGATTGGAGATTTCACTAGTGAGCCGGGATTAAAAGGTTCTCATTTAGGTAACAGTTTCCAGTCTCTCCTGACTTGATGCAGCGGCTACATGCGTGCCTTCCGCTCTCCACTTCTTTTAGTCCAAGACATCATCAGGAGCCATGTTCGTCACTAACATATCTTCTATAATTATATCACTCCAATTCTCTTTCTGAGTCTTCTGCGTGACTGGTGTGGTTGTTGAGTTGAATCAGAAAGGTGATAGACTGTCTGTATTCCACTCCAAACAGCACCACAGGGCAAAAACGTCTTGGCCTTGAGGCGGATTGGCATCTTCTTCTCGATTCATCCATGCTGCACTGGCACAAGCTCACATGGTGTTACCCCCGTAGTTTACAAGGGACCAGTATCACCTTGAAGTAGTGACAGTCTTTGTGGCCAATGTTGACATTTCAAATCACCAAAACAAACATGCCCCTAACCAAAATGGGTCCCACCTCTGTTTTGATAGCTCCGCCCACACATGCACCAGACAAGTATAACCCAAGTATAACCCAGACTAAGTATTATGGCGGAACCTGTTGGGGCAGCTGACCGAGGGTATAGTTTTCTGAAATAATTGAACTCAATGAGTAATACTACGGTAATACAAATGTGTTTTTGTAGTACTGTGTGTTGTACCATGAAAGGTTTAAGGGCAGGTGAAAGGTGAAAGGCAGAGCTCGTAGCATTGCTGTCGATAACATGGAAACAGAAGACTTGGAGCGTGTGCACATGTTTCAGGCACAAATACTTGCAGTAACGTAAGTAAGTGTTATTGATTAATTTAGTATTCTGTACTGTAATTGATAGAAAGCCATATTCTGTTAGTACCTCTTCTTGCCTTATTGTAAGCCTTTCTTCGCTTTCTTTCTTTGTTTTTATCTGCCATGTCAATGTTAAAACGGCTTTCTGCTAATGTCACACATGCGCACTGAACACTCTCTCCGCCAATATTGACAAGACACGCCCCTTTCTGCTCATTGGCTACACGTTATTTTTGTTTTGTTTGGCGGGCCAACGCAGTTTTCTGAAGCATTTCTCAAACAACGGAGACCCCACCTTTTAAGCTGTAAAAGTAGCGCTCTCTGGGAAGAATAAACTGAGGAGTTAACTGAAGCAGGTAATTTTGATTTTTTGTTTTATGCTGTTCTTTATAGGCTGTTAGCTAGCATGTTCTTTACAGGTAAATTTCTGGACCTTGCAAATAGGATGATAAAAACAGAAGTGTAAACGATAGTCTTATAGATCTTGCTTTACTTTGACACCAAAAATATGTAGCTACTATGTTTACACAATCTGATACACAATGCTAAGACGTTAGCTAGAGGAGTTCAATGAATGGGAGTGGCTAATTCCAGCAGAACAATAGGCATCATTTCATTGAGCTTTTAAATGTTTAAAACATCAAAAGGGGATGTTTAGATGTATTAGTAAACTTCACTCTTCTAGGAAGCCTTTTCACTAGGTTTTGGAGAAGAACCACATGTACAGTACAGTGTGATAGTCGGGTGTTTGTTTCTTGGTCTCAGCGCCAGGGATTGTTACAGAAACTGGATTTGTTTTTCTTTTTAAAATCTCTCTCAGTTTTCAGAACAAAATCCATATTTAATATTGCAGCTTTCAATTTTTTTCATTTTGTAGCTACATATTACCCATGTCTCTTAGCATACACCTTGGGTTTTTATTTATTCATTCATTCATTTATTTAGAACTAGTCAAGTTAGATCTTTTGAATCCTGAGCTGAATAATTAAAAATCGACCCAATCATTTCGGCCAGCTCAGGGTCGACTTTGGTTTTCTTAAGAGCTGGCAAGAAATGATGGTGATGGAGTTGAGTAAAATAAAGCACATCAGACCCGCAGTAGCAGTGATACCAGGGAATACGATAAAGCCCTCTGGGTCATTGGAAAGATGCTAAAGAAAGCCAGGATACAGACAGGGACTCGTAAAGCAGTGGGACATGTAATGTATAAAAGCCATAAAAATAAAAGCACAAGGAATGATACAAGGGGGATTTTGCAAGGAATACTATGTGCTGGCTAGAAGAATGTGTTGGGTTTTTTTTTCTTTTCTTTCCTACAGAATGATTTCAAAAGCTCTCTCATACTGTTATATTTTCTTACATGCAGCTTAATAAAAACACAGACAACTGAAAGAAAATGTCAAAGTGCTAGTGTGGTTGTTTGAAGCATCAGTGTTTTTATTTATTTATTTATTTATTTTTTTGTGGAAATAGAGATGCAACCAAAGTTTTCACGATTTTGCCGTCTCACACCTTTTACATTAGCGACAGTATCCTCACATCTTTCCCACTGGAATATGAGGTTAATTAACACATGCCTTCTGCTCCACTGAGCCCCCAAGCAAACCTGGACAGTAGACAGTTCACAGAAAGGAAGTGATTATTGCCATTCGCACACTCTATGTGACCAATTTCCTGGTATTCATTGCGGCAAGCAGCAACACAGTATCCAGACTGTGGGGATCTGTTGATAGAGACATCAAGGGCAGGAGGGACGAGGGATGGAAGCTTTTGCTTGGGTAGAGGAGTCCATGTATCGCTACGCATAATTAATAGTGCATAAGGCATGTTCTCAGCAGACAGTGGCACAGCAATTAGTCGGTGTTGAGTCGAAAACACACTCGCAGAGACACCTGAACAAGTGAATACTAAATATGGCATGTTACTAGTAGTCACAACCCAAACCACACATGACCCATTAATCAGTGTGGGTCAACGATCAGGCAGCCATTTGGGTTTATGGCTCACCATCAGCCATTGTTTACTCACACACTGCATCCCCAGGAACAAATCGTTAAGGTTCCCCTAATCTCTTTGCGCTGGATTTAATACAACCTAATGGCTGAGGCAGAATTAGTGCAGACTCTCATCGATCGGGGAAAGCTGCAGCAGCCAAGCCATAACGAGAGCGTGTTTGCTGCAGTGCTATAACCGAGAGCTATGTGTTTGTGCTGTAGGAGAAAATGCTGACTGCGTCGAAAACAGTAGTCCGATGGGAGGATGTTTTGTTTAAGTCTGAGAGGAAGAACAGGAGACAACGCTGGTAGCACGTGTCCTGTCGCTATAGTTTAGTTTATCTCCACGTTGGAAACTTCACCCAGACCATCTGCATGTCCTTTCGGAAGGCCGGCTCGTTGGGAGGTGGCCTTGGAAGTCTGAAGATATAAAAATAAAAATGAGCAGTAAAAAATTCAGATTTGAGATTGACTGCTTATTTAAAAGACAAGTATGTGTCTAAATATGGTCAACGCGTGGTCAGCATTGTGCATCACTCATTCTTGGACCAAGATTTTTGCATTTTATTTTGTCTAGTCCTGTTGTTTGGTTGGCCAGATACCTTACTACTGCCTACAAGTGGCAACTAACAATGCAGAAAAGTATAGCAAGTTAGTTGGCTTGTTCATGGCATTAATATGAACACACATTAGCATATAAATTACTGAGCAGTTCCATGGAAGAGTGCTAAACCAAGTCAGGCCAGTGTTTAGGTTAAATCTGTTGTGTTGCAGCAAACATTGTCCAGTTAAAGATTTTGGGCAAATCCTTGTTGATGTTGTCTCATCCTGTTCATTCGGTATCTATAATCCAGTTCAGATATTGAAGCAAAACTAAATGACAAAGGCTCAACCACTCCATTGGTTAATTAGCTGCATCTTTGATTTACATGCTCACTAGTTTGGAACAAAAAAGGAAAAGGTTAGAAAAGAGCGAACGTGGTCTGCTGCCTCAGCATAATTTGCAGAAAGTGTCGACAATCAGCTTTCTGTTCTGTCGATTGTCATTCGCTCATCTTCAATCCATACGTTTATTAAACGGCTATGCAGTGTAGCAGAACGCCGAATAATTGGAAGACAATTTCCATACAGTAGGAGCTCACACTGCCATGCTGAGTCAGAAAATGACAAAAGATAAAAGAGAAGCTGGCGGCAAAAGAAAAAGATGGAGGAAGGGGTATGATAAGCCTATCTCTCCACCATCTGTCAGACAATCTCTGCTTTTCCAGTTTCCATTTAAAACCCTCGGTGCAGAGCCTTCTCTCAACAATTCGGCAACAATTTAATCAGCATCCAAGATTTTTCTTTCCCGTCTCAGTGATGGACAGTGTGGGCTTTAGTAATAAAATTCTGCAGTCAGTCTTTGCTGAATTCCCCGCAGTATCACTTGCTAGCAGTCTTGAGGCAAGGTAAAGTCATCAAGCTCTCTCATTGCTCCCTGCCAAGGCAAAGGGGAAGAGGGGGGCAACTGGAGGCGGTGGAAGGGAAGGCAATTTACATCTCTGTCGTCCAAATCTCAACTGGAGTTGCATTTTAGCGGGCTTTTCATCCTTGTCTTCTTCAAGGTTGTAGCTTTATTGGAATCGTTTGCAGTTGGCAAAAAGAAAAGGAAAAGAAACTTCTCAATCTATTCACAATCATTGTCAGGGGCAGCTTGAGAAGTCAGTAGACGTTACGCAACTCCTAAGATGACAGAGGTTGTAGTTCAAGATTGTAGAATTGGTAACAGTTGTTCCAGCAGTCTTGACTGGACTATATAGTCATATTTCGACATCACCTTTGTGTGGGTTTTATAGTCTGTCCACTTCCTCTATTTGAAGTCTCCATTTTCTGGTAGGGAGTAGCTGCAGGCAATTTTTTGAGACAGCAGATGTTATGCTGATACGTTTTGGGATACACATTGGCTACTGATATGATCACATCTTTGTTTGGTTTTATAACAGGACACCATTTTAATTTTCTACAATCTAGATGCGCCTCGTTCTTTGAGATTAGTTAATGGAATCTTCTATAAAATGCCGATTATTATTATTATTAAACTCTTATTATACAATGTATAGTTCTCATCCACAGTGTTCTATTAGTAAAAAAAAATCCAAAAGGGAACATTTAGGGTGGAAACATTCCAGGACACTCTAGTTTCTTTTGTCCTTCACTGAAACCAACCTGATACCAGGTATTTACTGCTTTCCAGTATCTGCTTCTGTTAGCTAGAGGCAAGTTCTTGTATTTTAGCTGTTATTTATAGCCTACACTCTTTGGCCAAAAGTATGAGGACACCTGACAATCACAAATTTATTTCCCCTTTGCTCTTCTAATAAACTCCACTCTGCTGGATTCTACATTTTGGAGAATCCTGTGAGGATTTTTGTGCTAATTTTTCCACAAGAGCACCCGGAAATGAAGTTTGACGAGACTGCTTGGTGTACAGTGGGCTTGAGGTCAGCTTCTTCAAGAGTTCTTCTGCTCCAGTTTTGGAAAATGTCTTTATGGAGCTACTCTTGCACAGATAAATCTTCAGACTGATGGCAGAAGATTGGCCAAGGGTCGCCCAACAAGGTGTCTGACTGACACGTAAAAAATATAAAGTCGTTGTCTCTACAAAAGCAGGCCATAGTTTTAAGAAAGTTCTGCAAATTAATGAGTTTGTCCTATGAATCCAGCATTTAGCTGATCCTTATAAGCGCTCATGGTCACATTTCATGGTCATGGTCACATGTAATCACCACAGATTCCTTCTTCCATGAGGAAAGTATACAGGCACGAAGGATTTTTTTTGTCTCCAGGAGAACCATATACACATCTCCTGAAAACCTGTAGAAACCCACCAAACAGATAACGACTTCAAAACTTTTTTGTGCCATAAGTATAAGCAAATCAGGCCACTTTTTGAAGCTACAGCTAACACTTATTGTAAGAAATTTGTTCAAATTGAAGGTATGTGTTGGTAGGATATATGTGGGATTACTGTATGGCTTGTGTATGCGCTTTTCTTTTCTAGTTTATTGATTTCTGGATTTTATTTATTTATTTGGTTGGTGTAATGGCGAGGTATACATTGTCCAGACAATCTGTCATTTATACAGACATTTCTTACCCCTAATATGTGAATCAGACATAATCATTAAAGACTTCATCTGGAAACATTATATAACAGATGTCCAAATAGTGCTTCTATTACAAATGACAATACCCAGCCAGTCATCGATCGGGCACTGGGATCTTTCAGACTTTGCTAAAACTCCTTGTATTCCTTACCTAGTCAGGAACCACAACTCAAACTCAAGATTGCTTCAATGTAAATGAACCTCTTCGTTGGTTTAATGGTATTTGCATACAGCCAGTGGCTACATTCCTGCACTTTTGTGTTTAAGTTAAATGCAAAGCTGGACTGTTAGCTCTGAGCTGTGTCCATTTTCAGCTCCATAACTCTTATTTCCTCAAGGGACCAGATGAGCCATAGTCTCTGGTTTCTGTAGTTGGTGGGAAAGTGCTTTCTGTTCAGCTGTATTTGATTCTGCAGTTTTCTTAATGCTGTAAAAAAAGTTCTATAGTGCTCTGAATTCTTAAAAGTGCAACCTAAACATGGTGAATTAAATAAACTAAAAGGCTGTTTAGGCCATGCCCTTTGTACAAAGCGGTCTTCAAAACCACTTCCTCCAAAAACGTGAACATTTTCCCAGGCTGAACAGGTTGCTATGTAAACTGTTGTATGCAAAAATGTTTGGTCTGAAGTTTTGGTCAAACATTAGTCATATCTCCCTCTTTCTTTCTTTCTTTCTTTCTTTCTTTCTTTCTTTCTTTCTTTCTTTCTTTCTTTCTTTCTTTCTTTCTTTCTTTCTTTCTTTCTTTCTTTCTTTCTTTCTTTCTTTCTTTCTTTCTTTCTTTCTTTCTTTCTTTCTTTCTTTCTTTTCTTTTCTTTTCTTTTCTTTTCTTTTCTTAATAAATTGTACCCCTAATCTAATATTTTGTGTGTCAATAATATGTATCTCCTAGACGTAACACACTCCCTGCCTCACATATTTCCTTAATGGCAAGATCCTAGTTTTAGTCATAGAATTTGTTTATTTATTTTTTACTTAATTTATTTATTTTTTGATATACGATACGGAAAACCCCCTTTGAATAGTGTAGCAGGTCTGAGTTCTACCCCTCAGGTTAGAACACATCCTGTTTTTCCTACTATGATCTTATGCACGTCTCTGGACACAGAATCCTTTTCAAAGAAGTCCCTTTACATAAAAGTTACCGCCGAATAAAAAGAGAAAAGGTGGGGGGGGGGGGGGGAGCAAATGTAGTGTATGACTGTTTCATCCCATTCTATTTGCTCTTTGCACTTAAGACAGATTGTATGTGACGACAGCACCTGGCCTGAGACCTGTGAGAATACGCAACATGAGCCGAGTGCTCTCTATCTCGCACTTTCCTTCACTTTTTCTGTTAAACTGCACCATGTACAAGCCTAACAATGGGAGCATTGTGGAGAACCAAAGGACCAAAACGATCTCTGTTCTCCATTGTTCTTTTCTTTCTTTCTTACACCGCTCCTTCTTCCTTTTTTCACTCTCCACTCGCCTTGGTTGTAGTCAGGGTGTAATACGACACATTTACTTTGGATTGGTTGAGCTTCAGTCTAAACAGTTGTAACCACATGATCTTTAACATGAACCTATCCACACAATTAAGTATTTGACACTTCAGTCGGGACTTTAAAAAAGCCTGGATGAGTTGTTTTTATTTGTTTTAACAAGTAATACATATTTCCAATTGCAATTAATACTTCATATTACGATCTTTTCAAACCGTTCATATCGAGTCTTACAATCATAACTACTACCACACAGGATGTTTATGTTGATATAAGAACCTACACAAAACTAAATTCAGGGCTATAAAAAGCCCTGACGTGCTTTAGCAAAAGCATATTCGTATCCGTCATTAACTGGTCAATAAATGGAGAATAAAGGGCAGGAGTTCCTCTAAATAAACACAGTCTAAATGAAAAACAATTGCACTCACTATATTGGATATCGGAGCAGTCCCAGGGGCGAGGGAGGAAACAGATTTGTTCTTTGTGTTAAGCCCGGTTTGTTTCCTGTCTCTGTTTCTTCAGCCGCTTGATTGTAGTCACTGACCAGTGTGTGGCCTTTTGGCCCGCTGCCTTTGAATTCAAAGGATTTCTGATTCAGAGGAAAATAAAAAGCAGGATTTACAGTATTGCCATTGTGACTGTGATCTGTTTTGCTCATCTTATCATTCCAACTGGTCTCCAGGCTAGAAAGTGGAAAAACACAGACCAAAATCTATGAAAGACTAAGGATTTGTCTGCTTTTCCCAAAATAACTGAGCTGTAACCAAAAGCATTATGTCTATTTTGATTCCTGAAAAAATTATTCTAAAGCCTTTATATGCCCCGGCGGTTGTAGCCATATTACACTGCTATGTAATCTAATAGAAAATAGAATTGAACCCGACTGTATTCTCATTAATATACACTTTGGCTTGTCTCTGTCAGGTGTAAATGCAGTTGGATAGTGAATATAGTTATTATGGCTATCATTTATAGGTACTGTATGTACAAATGTATATAAATATTGCAAAAAGTTTTCACTGTTCCACTGAAACGCTGTCATATCAAAATTTGACTGTACTGACGATTTGCAAATTCCCTTACCAGCATGTTTTAGGGCGATGGAAGGAAACCAGGGAACCCCGAGGAAACCTTCTCAAGCGCATTGAGAAAATAAAAAATTCCACATTCTGTAACCTGAATCCTGGAGCTGTGTGACTTCCAGATATACCTAAATGTGATAAAAGTGGACACTGGAATATTAGATTGGAATATTCACATGTTTAAGGTGGATCGATTTTAGGTGTTGCAGAAGATTTGTGCAACCTTTGGCAGGTTAATCCTCGTTTTCTTTTTGTAACCTCTACCGTGTGGTGTAAGCTGATAACCAGAGGACCAGTGGAAACAGCCAATTACATGCCAAACAACAACAAACCAGATTATATCCTTATGTACAGTTAAGTAATGCTAAGTAATCTTTCACCCACCTGAAGGTCATTTCCCGTTATAATGCTATGGGTTTCATGCACTAGCGATTATCTGAGCCATTAGCATAATATGTGACAGTTAGGTGTTGAATATCAGCAGGGTTTTCTGGAAAAAAAAAAAAAAGGAAATCATTTCCATAAGGCAAGCTGCATGCCACAGCTTTGATTGAATCACATGTGTGGTAATGCTGTTTTAATGAAGTCGTTTATCACATATTCCCATTGGTTTGCTTTTATTATGCAGGGTTTTTTTCCTTGTATTTGCAGATCTGCATTGTGCTCTCACTTGCGTGCGTTCTCTCTGTCTCTTTCCCTCTCTCTATCTCTCCATTTGTTGACGCCATGCTAACACTGCTGATGTGCTAACTGACACAACTGGAAGCATTCCCAGTTTATTAAATGGTACCTATGGTGTTTTGTTTCTTTTCTCTTCACACTCACACATGGCTCACTATGTAGCCCGAATGCAGATAACGCTAAAGTGCAGTGCAGACTTGATTTAGCGTTATCACCACCTCGTGTTGTAATCTGTTGTTTCCTTTAATCACCATTATCTCTATAACAGCATTGCAAATGGTGCTATATGCTTCCTCAGCTAAACTGTTCTCACAATTTGCTGTCAAATCTAAAAACCCAGCCCAGTCTTATAAAGTTTGATTTGCATCTCAAAGCCTGAGAGACGACATGATCGATGTTGCTTGGCAATTCTGGTGCAATTAGCATCAAGATATTGATTGACCTGAGCAGTACAATTCAAATAATCAGCTGGAGTGAACTGAAATGATCACTGTGATCAGATATAAACACTGCTATATCTTTTACTTTTATATTTACATTTACAGCATTTGGCAGATGCTCTTATCCAGAGCGTCGTACATAAGCGCTTACATCTCTATCATTGGATGCATTAATGCTGGTTCACTAGGTTACAGTTGTCCGGTCGCTTTGCTCTTTCCCGTCCTCCTTCTTGAAATAATTCTCAACTTTTGATTAATATTCTTCTCTCCCCCCCCCCCCCCCACTCCTACTAAAACAGACAAGCAAGCAGTAGCAGTGTTGCACGATTAGCTAGGCAGCCTAGAAACTACCATGAAAGCCAGCATGTGTTAGCACTTTCTTAGCAGCAAGAAAATAAACGGATAGGTTCGATAATTCATCTTTGTAAGCTGTGTAGCAGTGTTTCTGATCTGTACTATATCTGTACTATATCAAAATATATTCAGTCTGGTCAAAATGATCTAGTATATAATACACTTAATTTAAGACTATTAGGCCCTGTTCACACTGCAGGTAAAAGTGGCCCAAATCTGATTTTTTTGGGGGTAAAGTGACCAGGTCAGACCTCTTCAGGAGTAGTGTGAACACTCAAATCACTTCCATATGTGGTCCTGAATCAGACCCAAATCTGATTTTTTTCCAATGTGGCCGCAGTGTGAACAGCCAAGGTGGATTTGATGCGACTTTTACGTCAATCTACATCGACATTCGTCACAATTATGCGCCGGTGAAAACTTTTTTTTTTTGTTGCGCCAACGAAAATTTTTATTTTATTTTTGCGCCGGCGAAAACATGACACAAACGTGACTGGTAATGTGTGTGTATTAAGAGTGTTATATAAAGTGGTTACGTGAACCAGCATTGAATACTTCACATTATAGCATTACATGATATGTTTGCTTGCACCAGATGATACATTACTTCCTCCAGAACCTTGCCAACTTTTTAGTGCAACGGCGTGCTGCGTGTGACGTCATTGTTCTTGTTCGTTTGCGCATGCGGGTCAGTTCGAAACAGCAAACATTTCACACTGGTATCTGATATAGGTCATTTTAAAAGGTAATGTGAACAGACAAACAAAAAAATCAGATCTGAGCAAAATATCCGAATTGAGCATTAAAACTCGCAGTGTGAACATGGCCTTAAACCTATTTCTAGACACGTTTTACTATTTTATGCTTTTGTTGTATTACCAGATTATTTAGCTAATTTTAAGTATTAATCTCTAGAAAAAAGCAAAATGATCTGCCATTAGAGTCAAATATAAAGTTTAAATATAGGAGTGTGCTTAAAATAATCAATGAATTAGACTTAAGATATCACTTGTGTATCTGCTTCAATGTGTTCAACTGTACAATTGTCTTAGCATAATTTCAGGTGTTTTAGACATAGCTATCACTAAGGTATGTTAAATAAACAGATATTCCATTTTTCATTTACTTCTCAAATCCTCTCGGTTCTTTGCTCACAAGCACAGTAATGAACCCTGTGTGGGTTACTTTTTTTTTTTAATACATTGAGACTCCTGTGAAGAGCTGTGGGAGCTTCCTGAGCACTGTAGAAGACGACGGCTCAAACCGCCTCAGGCTTTCAAATCACCCAAACCAGATGTCCTTTCGTTGCTCAGACATATCCTATAATTCCAATATGGTACCAACATGCCAGTCAGGCTAATGACTGGGGTCAGGAGCTGCTGGTCTCTATACCGAGAGTCAAATATGTAACCTGTAATGTTTGTGCTTCTTCAGGACTTGTTTTGTGTAACATTTTTTCTGTAAAAGGCAGTGTAGAAAAGAGGATTATCTTGGCTTTGGTAGACTTTCTGTGCACACAAAAGTCTACAGGAGTTAACCAGTTAACCTCAGAGGAAAGTTAGCATGTATGCAATAAAACACAACTTAGTACTACCTGAAGTATTTTATTTATTTAACAGTTCATGTTATATCTTGCAAGATTAAGTAGCAATTTTACAAAAGATGCTAAATTATCTGGCAATGGAATAAGAGCATAAAAATAAGAAAATGCACCTAGAAATAAGCGCAATCATTTTAGAATTGGGGAAAAAAGTCAGGAAGTAATTTTTTGTTGATATTTCAGGCTGTACTTGTTCTAGAATCAGATCTGATCTGTTGAATTTCCCGGAACAGCAGTTTCTTATTTAGACACTTAGACTAGATCTGGATTTTGTTAGTCGTTCGCTAAAATGAGACCCAGCACCTGGAACTACACTGAATCAAAGATCAGTTATGCAGCACGCACCTTTAACACCCTTGGAAGGTGTTCGGTTTAACAAAAGCACAGAATATAATGATACCTTTTAGGCTGCATACTTGTGGGTCTTGTGGTCAATCCTGTTCTCTTAACTTTCTTTTCAAAAGATGAATTGTGTGTGTGTGTGTGTGTGTGTGTGTGTGTGTGTGTGTGTGTGTGTGTGTTTGGGAATATGTGTGTGTGTTTGGGAATATGTGTGTGTGTTTGGGAATATGTGTGTGTGTTTGTGTGTGTTGTCAGATACTGTACATAAGACACCAGGTGCTGCCTGTTTAAGCATGTCCAAAGGCTGCAAGCTCTCCGTTAAACCTGTGACAGCAGTTTGTGCGTGCTGCCCAGAGCAGATGTGCAAGCACAGCTATAATCGCTAATTTCAGACAAAACCTATTATGGTTTCTGACATCTTTTGCAAAAACAGTCTGCTGGTGAAGAAAGCGTTTGATACACTATGGTACAATGCACAGCATACATTCAACCCATCTGTAACTCTGTTATCTCAACAGGGTCTTGGGGTGTGTATTTGCACTTAAAGTATTCAGTGTCCTTTTTTTCCCCTTCAAACCTTCCAGAAACAGAGACAATTTTAGTAGAACGAAAGCTGGCTGAACATATAAACTCTCCAAAAACCTGTAACTACAGCTTGGCAGCATACATGTTCTCATACATTATGTACTGTATTCACTGGTCATCTGTACTGTTTGTGATTTTGTTTGTTTGTCAAGTCTTTAGTATTTATTAGCTTGCTATAGTTATTCAGTCTACTGATGAGCCAGAAAAAATATAGAGAGTGTAAACCAACTGAGACCAATCTGACTGAAATTCCAAACCAATCTAGGTTTTTTTTTAGGTTTTATTTATTTAATTATTTTTTTCTGGATGCAAATGTAACCGCTTTCTCACTTGTCTGAGAATCTGCATATCTTTGGTTTTCTGTGGATTATATGAATAATTAAAAGTAGACCTGGAAAACAGATCCAAGCTGTGATGACTGTTGTGAATTATTTATTTATTTATTTATTTATTTTTTCCATTTTGCAGTCAGAACAAGGATATAGTAGATATCTGTCGCCTGTCAAGGCAAACTTATGAAAATGAAGTGCCAGTGTTGTTATAAAGACACGTTGTGATTGACAAAATTCTGTGAAATCAGTCTTGCTTGTTAGAATTTATGTGAGTTCAGCTTGGGTTCAAACACATTCCTCATGCCTGTTATCTGGTGGCATCCAACTTCAAACCATCACCCGTAAGATCCTTAACATCTACCAATCGACACGACGTGCTGAAACAGCCGCTTGATTTGTAGGCTGCCATGTGTTTCTGATGAATAATCATCTGTCGCAGTACAAAGCAGAACACAGCGTGAACCGGACAAGGTTGTTCTACTAATAGTGTCATAAACGCTGAATGATTTAGTGTGTATGAAACAGCACTTTGGCTGCCTAATAATGATGATTGGTAGAGAGGAAAGAAAAAGGAGGTCAATGGTGCTGGATTGTGTGCGTTTGCTGCCTTTTTGTCATTGCGAGTTTGTTCTTGCTACTGATACATCGGCAGACGCTGAGCTGAGGACGGTTTGCTGTGTACAACCAGGCCTCCATGATATTTACACGTTTGTGTCCATTCCTTTTTCTACTTGTTTAGATATGTCTCCATCTTAATCTGGATACATTTGAAAAGCCAAAGTATTCAGTCTTTTTGAGACTTTTTCACTTCCAAGTGGAACCTCTGAAAACACCATTTTTACTTTGTAGTATGGACTGAGAAAAGTGAAATGTTCAGAAACAATTATGTATTTCAGTCTCATGACTCATTCAACTTAACACAAGCAAGATGGTGGACAAGGTTGTTGTGCGTGCTGTTCAGCCTGATAACACTGTTTTTAAAGATTTTCTCTTTTAACCAGTACATACACTACATTCTCTGTCTATACACTACATATTTTCTCCTATAAAAAGATACTGTGCTAGCAGCGTCTTCCTATGTCATCAGTACAGTTAGGAAATTTACTACTAATCAATAAATTAGCAGCGGAATCACTAAACTCATTGCTAGCATTTTAATCTAAAGATCTAAACAGAAAAGACACTGAATAGCGCTAACCCACCTAACAACAAGGGAACTCTGACTGGGACTACTGTATTTGTTTTCTTTGACATCAATAATACACTGCTTTTTTAAAAAAAAAAAAACTAAGAAAATGTCTCTGAAGAGACATTGGTTCTACAGAGAGGGTGTGTGTTTGTTGTACAGAAACTGTGAATGTGCTTTCTTATCTTACACACACTTCAACAACGTGGGGGGAACATCAATATAGGCAGCAGGCCAAGGCGAAGCGTTTAAATTTTTTGTCTCTTGTCACAGGCTCTTCCATATTCCCGGGCCACTATGGGAAAAATAAACCAATGCTCATTAGAGCATGCTAGTGCCATAAGCTAAACACTGGCTCCTACATGAAGCACATGATGGCTGGGATCTTTTGAGTTCTCTTGCTCAGGCTTTTGGTTGGTGGCATGAAGCTCGCATTCTTTATTTTGGCAAGACTTCGGTCTTCATTAGGCATCTGTGATGACTCAAAACCCTGTATCATGGGTACTGTGGAATGTCCCTCACTGTCTCAATCTTATTTATACAGCTTCAAGTAGCGCTCGGGTCTCAGACACCTCGTCTTCCACTGTCCTCCCAGCCATGAGAGAGAGGAAAGGGTGTGGTGGCTCAGCCATTGTCTTTCTACAATGCACCAGTGAACCGGCTGGCCCGAGAGCATGTATCCAGAGTGTCAGAATAGCTGAGGTTGTTCGTCCATGCTTTGCGTAATCCCATGATCACAATGCTTCCCTCCTCCCTTTTTTTTTTTCCTTTGTGGTTCACAGTGTCAGGAGGCTCTCTGTGCTTACGTTAGTGCGGTCAGCATGCCACTCGAATGAATACACACTGCATCAATAAAGCTCTTTTTCTCCAGGAGCTCGGCTCATGCTGTGGCGACTTATTGTTTAAAAGACCCATTCGAAGAGTGACAACCTCTGACCTCGAATTCCCACCCCCCACCACACCGCTCCAACCCCTCCGGAGCATCATGCCTGCCAGAGTTACCTCCATGGTAACCAGGCAATTCTGTTCAGTGTTACAAACGCCTGCTCGTGCATCATGAAGACGATTGGCCCGTCAGCGTACGTCCTCACAGGCTGCCAGGGTTCTGTATTCTCTCTAGCTTTACATGTAGTTTGTAAAATGCCAGCCATCACACACCACACTGTACCCTTCCCCCATTCACTTTACTACCAAAAGCCAAAACTTCCTCTGGTGGTCTGACACCATTGCTCAGGAATGGGCCAACAAGCATCCACCAGATGCTCAGAATTGTCAGAACTGTCTCATTTTGCACTCACTCAAGACTTTTTAGGTCAAACGAGTCAAAGTAATAGCTGTTAGTGATGCATGGAGGAGTGTGGTTTCCAAACAGAGCCTGGTTTTGTACCTAAAGAGAACAAGTGGATCTTTTGGTATTTTGGCCTGGTAATGTGTATTTCTTAATGCATTCTGGACAAGTTTGAACAGTTTCAGTTGCTTATTCGTGGATGATTAACATCTTACATGTACTGTACGGTACTGTACAGTCTCAAATAACATTTTCTGCAGCAATTGCTCAATAATGATGTTCGTTAAAGACAACATCAAACAAATGCTTCCCTTTACTTTGTTTGCTGTGCTGAGAAGTGGAATCCTGCATTATTCCCAGTAGACCTGGTTTCATGAGTTAAGATGCCATTACCAGATTACTAGCATGTTATTTGAATCATTTGCAGTGGAAAAGTCATTGAGGAGTTGTTTTCTTTCCCTTTACGTTGATAGAAGATGGTGTGTCTTTCTGAATGTCCCACAAATTCTTGTGCATGTTCCACTCATCAGTTTAACCGTACAAATCACAAACCAGTTGAGACTCCTACCTATGAATGCATTCTTCAAAATGTGCATGCCTCCCCTTTAAATATCCCTGACTGCCATTATTTAGCTTTTGTCTTGAAGGGTCTGCTAGAGTCCCCTGTCTGGATTTGCTTGAGGCCCTTCTGGCAACTGCCATAACCAATGCAGGTCCAATGCAGGTCCAATATCCTGCTTTCAAATGGATGCAACCCATAATCCTGTTCTTGTTCCTTTCAGAGAAGAACAAGCATTTTGAAATGGCATTGGCTGGCATTTGTGATCCTATAGGCTCCAATGAGTTCCTTTGATCTCATGAAAATTGTCATTAGCATTTGACTGGAGTCCAACAAATGTTTGGAGAAAAGCTATTAGAAAAGCTAGGAACAACCAATGCCAACTGTCGAAAGATGTTTCGTTAAGCATTCCGCTTTCCAAACATCACACTAGTACGTCTTTCAGTGGGAATTTGACATTTTAAAGCTCATGAGGAAGCAGCTTTATAAGCAGCTGAGATGTTGCCTTGGGAACAGTAGCTCTCCAAACAAACAGCATACGTTCAGGAGGTCCAATTCTCGTCGTCGATCCAAGTTTAAGTAACGCTTGTAAACCTCGTGGAACTTAGTTTGTCTACAGCTGAGTCATGACGCAAAGCTCCACAGGAAACTTGCATGGATCCAGTTCTCCGAAAGTTCTATTCTAATTAGATGCACTTAAATATTGAAGCAGTTCTGGTGCTGTTTGTGTAACAGGAAAAATTAATCAACCCTTTCGGACCAATCAGTGGTGTAGTGTATATCACACGTCAAACACTGATAACTGGTTTGTTTGTTTGTTTTTTGGTTATTTTGTTGGCTTTTATTTAGTCAGAAAGCACAGAGCAAGTTCAACACAATGAAGATACTCACAGGGAAAGTAGCTGAGATACGGATGACTTGGAAAGCTGAGGTCAGAGCGATCGGGTGACATGAGATAAAATTACAATGCAGCATCAGAAACTAAAACAACACGTGGGTTGTTGTAGAGGTGCTGCACTGACAGGCAGGGAACACTAACTGCATTGTACCTAGTGTACTTTTTTCTCCCCGTTTACAGCTATAAAGCGGAGCCATGCATCATACTCAGACTTTCGAAGGATGGCCTTATCGTGATGCTTTTAATGAATAATGCAGTATTACAGACTTAACAATTAACACAATCATGCTTTCGCTATCCTTTAAACAAACATCAGGTTTTAATTTAATTACTTTATTTATTTTAAAAGTATAGCAATAGCATGAGATCAAGATATTCAAGGGGGAATTTTATGGAATGTAGTTATGTGAGGAAAAGGTGACTTGAGATTTGGATAAATTAGTAGCATGAACATCTGGGACAGGCAATTAATTCTAAATTAATTCCTGCTCCTTTCTGACTTCCACAGAACGACTTTTCTTTTCCTAGGTAACTCTCTTTGAACTAAACAGTGGTATAACTTTTAGTTATAGAGTTATTAGAGTTAAGTGAGTAGATATGATGTAATCAGGAACACACTGGTATAAGGAAACACTGATAAAACCAAGCAAAACAAGGTGTTCATTCTTTTTCACTGCCATGTGCTAATAACCTAACTAACTTGGCTAACCATCTCATCATATTTTATTATTTTATATTAGCAAGAACTTTGTGGACTTACTGAGTAGCACAGACCATGTTGAATAGCTAAAAATGTATGATTTGACCACCCTGGACTTCTTTACATCAGAAGAAGGTAGAATTAATGATTAATGGTGGCTCGAGTGGTTGCGGCTCTGGGTCGTTGATCGAAATGTCAGGGTTCAAGCCCCAGCACTACCAAGCTGCCACTGTTGGGCAACTAAGCAAGGCCCTTAACCCTTCCTGCTCCAGGGGAGCAGTATCATAGCTCCCTTTGTGCACTAACCCCAACCTCTTCAGTTGGAATATGTGAAGATAAGAATTCCATTGTGCTGTAATGCATATGTGGTGATAATAAAGGTTTCATTTAATCTTTAAACCCACAAAAGGTCAAATATGTAGTCCTAGTCTGAATTGAAATTTATAAATGAATTCTCTGACCACCTTCAACATATTTTGTACAAAATTCGATGGGTTACTTTTTATGCACCTATAGTTACATTAATATGAGGGATGTACTGATTTTTGAGTTGACAGGAAGTCTGTAGTAACTCAACGGCCTTGAGGTGGATGAGCTACAACAGCAGAAGACTCCATCAGGTTCTACTCCTGTAAGCCATGTTAGAATCTATGCCGCTCATGGGCACAGACAAGCCCAAACTTGGATGAATTTATGAGCTTGCTTTTGGAATAGTGCAGCTAAAGACGCCCAAGCTGTGGTCTGGCCTGAAGTGCTATAATGGTAGAGACAGAACCTCTCGTTGAAATATGTGATACTGTGACTTTGTTCATTCTCTATAAATAGGACATGCGATCAAGTACAGCTCATTGTTTTGTTTGTACCTGAAACCCTGTTTCAATGGCAGACTGCTGTAGTCTTCGGCATTCAGTTTTTCACAGTAGCCAGTTGTCACTTCCTGGAAACCAGCAAGCAGCTAAATCACTCTATTACACTCATAACAAGAAAGAAAAAGCTGGCAGCTGGAGGCGTTGGGTGATTAAGAGATTGCAGTCAGTGAGATGGCTAATTCCGAGTCAGCATTTCTTCGGTCTACTTTCGTGTTATGTTCTGTGTTTATGCAAAAGGGACAGCCAGGTCTGTTCATCTCAAGATGTTATAGGATGAAATTGCTTTTCTTTAAAAATTCTATGTTTTCACCTTTCAGACAATGCAATCGTCTGCCTTTCTGTGGTATTAAATTCAACTGAATTGTATTTTATGGCACGTTTATTAGTACAGTAACAGCTTTGTCTGCACTGCACTGTCATTGGTTATGATTATTCAGAACAAGAATTTTTTGCTCGTCAGCATTCTGCCTTTCCTGGGTCAGAGGAATAGAATGGCGCATTTTGAAAAGATCTTCGGGTGTTCTTGCCAACTTGGCGCTCTAGTATACGTGCTCCAGTCTGGCTCGGATGGCCCAAACAATGGTGTCGTGTTTGAGTTCAGGCAGAAGTCTGACATTTTACAGGAGTTATAATGTTCGCCTTGTCTGTTCAGCGGAAACGACCCTCCATTTTGAGTGAGCTATGGCACACAGGACCAAGTGCTTCTCTGTGCACTGCCCAACATTTGGGCTTCCACAAGCACTGTTTATGTAGCCAGTCACTTCTACTGTTACTACAGCGTTTATGGCTGGTATGTCAATTACTGATTTTCTTTGAAATACTCACTTGTTCAAACTAATGGAAATCGACTTATCAGATCTTTTCAATCAGTATGAACAAATGGATTATTTTATCGCTACAAGTATGATCTAAAATTAGTGAGGGCGCTGTTGGATTTCACTGTGAGATGGTTTTCCTCAGTTGGGATTACCTTACACAGAGTTTTATTAAAGTTTTAGATTGTTAAAATAAGAACGTTGAGCATCTCATTCTTGGACCCCTGAGTGTCTACTTTTGTATAAGGCATTAACCTCTACTGTGGATTGTGACCTAATGAAGAAATTCAGTGCAGGATGTGGGCATCCAAAACAGGCGCAAAGTCCATTTTTTGCCCTCTGATAAGAAGAGTTCCAACTCAAAACATTTAAAGATATGGCTTTATCAGAAAATTCTCTATCCAGAAAAGCCAAACAGCATCCTGCGTTGTCATGCCTTGTCTGAGTGAGCACCTATCTGTCTGTTTTATCCGTCTTGCTGCTACGTCATTGCTTGGACATCTAGGAATTAAATCAAGACACCGTCTCAGCAGCTCAGCGATGGGACATTGTGTACTCCATAGGATTATTTTTTTTTTTTTAGTTATTGAATTCCTTCATTTTTCTCAGTCCTGGATACACAGTATTATAGAACCTAGAGTACAGAATATGGATTATAACATCGTGGATGTCTTTAATAGCCTGAAATTTTTGTTCTGAGTTTGACGGGGTGTTATTGATTTTTTTTTTTTTTCAAGTATGTTTTTTGTTTGTTTTCCTTAACCGATGAAGGTAGTTTGATCTTTAGTATGAATTTTGACACACTTCAATTTGAACACCTTAAACTTCTATATGCATTAATTCAAGGATTTTCTTTTTCTGTTGTTATTCTAAAATAACATCATAAAGTTTAAGTTATATAACTTTTGGTTATATCAGATACACACTGCTGTGTTAACAACCTGAAAGTCCACATGCTTTAAGTGGCTTCAAGGCAGCCTTGTGATATTGACCAAATACTCTCAGGTTACTTTAGACTCCAGTGATCTCTCTCCGAAAGGAACAGGAAGACGAATTGAGTTTTCATTGACTGAAACACTGTTCAGTCTATTTGTAGTTATAAATTATTAATTTATGCCATGTCTCGTGTACATTTTTTATGATGGTGGTTCCACTATTTTAAAAAAGTTACAAAAAAAAAATCTGCAGTGTGTTCAGTGTGTACTAATCATTCTTGTGTGATATTGATAGCATCAACTCCTCCACTGGGAGTTTTGTACTGTTTACACCTGAACGTTAACCAGCGGAAGAGAAACTGATCTAGTCTCAGATCGTTGCACAAAAGCCGACCGAAAGGCAGCACGTGGACAGATGGGCAGGCTTCTGGCCGAGACAGTCTGATACAATTATGCAAGGCCGTTGATGGTTGTCTGCAGTCTGCAGTAGACTGTATCAGTACCATCTCAGAGATGTGTCTCTGAAAGCCGGGCTCTTTCATGCAGAACTGCACTTTCTCGCTCCGTCAGATGTTTCCCATCAGGAAGTCTAGCCTGTCCCTGAGGCCATTTGACTATATCGAGATAATTTCCATTATATGGAAGGGTCGATGGGGTGTGCGTTTATGACTTTAGTCTTCCTAGCATTCAGAGGTAGGAAGAGATCAGAGTTGCAATATATTGTAGCTTCTTAGATTTGAGCCTGTGATCAAATGATGTGATGCGTGAGATAAGGCATGCGGCCGAACAGGAAGCATCTGTGCCTTCTATTTTTATTAGTACGGGGAAGGGTTCCTGTGGTGCAGAAGGGAAGGTTTTGAGCTTAGGTGAAAGATAGCTGTGATAAATGGCATTTGTTATCACAAGGCGGCTCTGTTCGTACACACGTAGCGTAATTGACAACACACACACACACACACACACACACACACACGTATACACACTCGCAATCCTGCTGGAATGCCATGTTTGCCATAGCAAGGTTGGTGTGTTCCACATCTCCAAACACACAGGGAGGCTATTTGTGTGTGTATCAGGAGGATATCATGACTCATGAGCTTTTCTCCACAATCTAAAAGAGCATTATTCTTGTCACTTCTCGTATTTACAAATGTAAGAAAAGCTAAATAAAGCATTGTTCCTTTAGACATCTCTTTACCCATTGGCACTCTCACTAAAATACCAGGGATGGGTGAAGGTCCTCTTGCTACGCTGAGTTACTAGCTGCCGTCACAGGTAGACGTACAGTAAGTAGATTAGCACAGTTAGCAGGCTTGCTTGCTTCTTTAGATTATGTTAAGCGCCTGAATGTGTGCTCTAACTAGCTGACTAGCTAACGCTCTGTAATCTATCTTTTATGCTGAAGGACACATTATTATTATTATTATTGTTATTATTAAGCTGTTGTAACAATAATCTGACTGAAAGAAGAACATTTAAGTAGGATAAAGTTAAGAACTGCTGTGACTATGATTTTGTGAAGTGATTAAGATGACGATACCATGCACTGTGTGGCATGTATAAAAATGCTGAGCAGAACCCAGAGAATGGTGCAGGGCCAAAAGCCTGACTGCCGCAGTGAGGACGTCTCATCGCTTTGCTATGCTAGAAGGGGCGTTTTGCTGGTGTGGTGTTTCGGGTTCTCTTTTAACATAGAAAGGAAGGGTCACTACAAATCAATAAAGTATGATTCTTTATATTATAAGCATTTCTGTCCTAATGGGATTTTAATCCAAAAGGTTTAGTAGTATTATATTGATGGAAATCATATGTTAGGATCTTCACCATATGCTAATGTGCTTTAAAGCTGTTTTGGTGGCTCGTACTAGCCTTAAATATTTTATGTATTTTTTTTTTCTCCCCTCG
Source organism: Tachysurus fulvidraco (assembly GCF_022655615.1). Lineage (NCBI taxonomy): Eukaryota > Metazoa > Chordata > Actinopteri > Siluriformes > Bagridae > Tachysurus > Tachysurus fulvidraco. Next base: position 13,192,671 of record NC_062519.1, read on the forward strand.
TGTGTGGTGCATGCTGCACAAAGCCGTGCATCATCCGTCAGCAGAATTGTGGCTCAGCGTGAGGTGGCTGGCACTCTGAGAACGGATGATAAAACGCTACACAATAGATCCACAATGCGCACCAGGCTGTACCGTGCCCAACTAATCCCATCTCTGCTTTCTAAGCAAGCTGCCTTATCCTGACTCAACCTGATGTTTGTGTGTGTAAGCTTAGTACTATAAACTACATTAAACCAAATAATGCACTACATCATGGCATTTGGTCTTTTTTTATTTTTGTCCCATAACATTTCTCAAAAGATGCGCAAACATCTGCACGATTTTCCTGTATTTTACAAAAATTACAGGCTAATTCTTTTCAGCTTAGTGACCATGTGACTCATCATTAATTGCAAGGAATCTTCTTCTCGTGTTGTGCTTTTATTCTTGTACATTTGTTCATTAATGCTTTTATCCAATGTAAATAAGACTGAGCACAAGCTTAGGCAAGCAGTTTTAAAGGCTAAAGCGTCGCTTACTGGGATTTAAACCCAACCTTCCAGGACTATCACAGCTGAGCTTTCAGTGGCCGAGTCTTATGAATATCATTTGCTAAGGGTTTCAGAAGTGCAATTTAACATGAATAAAATATTTAATGGATTCCTGGTCTAGCTGGGAAATAAGTCTTTGCGCATGTGTATGCAGCATCAGCAGGGCTTCATTCTCTGCATGTCTATAAACGATTCAATCATTTGCCGATCTCGTTAAAGCATTCGTTCCTAGCCTGGCTCATTAGATTTGCTAGCAGTCCCCCAGAAGCGACATACTTTGTCAGATTTCTGCCCCCCTTAGTCTTTTGCTTGACCGCAAAGATACGGACGTGGCTGCTTCAATACGTGGAAAAGGAAAGTTTGTGTTCTGTTAATCCTATTATAAAGTTTCCAATCTGGAATTCACCAATGTTCCTGATGATCGAATTGGGGCCAATATTGGCCCGGATCAGTGGATCAGGGACAGATCGGAATTGAGACATTTTCCAATATCATTAAATACATTGAGCCAAGTATTAATATAAACACAGTACACACTGCCAAAAGGGTCACTGGCATAACAGCTCAGATGTTTTTTACATAACATGGCATGAAAGTGAGTCCCTTCCCTTCTCTTCTTTTTCCTCCACACTCACTTCTCCAATTCCCTTCTCTTTTCCCTTCCTTTCTTCCGATATGTTTCATTCTGAACTCTTCTCTTCCCTTCCTTCCTTCCTTCCTTCTGTTCACTCCTTCTCCATTTCTGACCCTTCATTTCTTCTTTCCTTCTTTTTTATTCCGTTCCATTCCCTTTCTTCGTTCCTCTTTTCCCTTTCTTCCTAACCTTCTTATACTACCTTCACATAAACTTTGCGTCCTGTTAATCCCATTATAAATATCCAATCTGAAATGTTTCTGAGGATCGAATTGGGTCCAACGTTGGCACGGATGATTGGACATGGAACAGATCAGATTTAACAAATTTTCCGTTATCGTTAAATACTTGAAGGCAAATCTAACACTAAGTGACTTGAAGTAAGAAAATGTGGGATCGGTGCCTTCCTAAACAGCACATTTCCGCAGGATTGTACTTTTTTTTGCAGTATAATTATCTTTAGCACTGTGCAATGTGTGTACATCGCTGCACAATCCCCCCTGAGTAGGGGGTGTGTACTACTGTTATCTCCCATATCGAGAAAGCTCAGTTTCACTGTAAAGATAAGCTCGGCACGTCTCTCTTCTCCGACTCCAGCCTATTTATTCTTCTGCATACTGCACTCCATGTCACCCTTTACGTTCTTCAGTTCCTTATTGCATTCTTGTTTGTTTTCCTTTAGCTCAGCATGCAGAAGGATAAGATACCATCTTGTATCGGATTGTAAATAAGTCAGAAGTCTGAGAACACCGGTGTTTAGATACTATATATGCTTCTTCCTCTGGTGGGATGATGACTGGGGTAATTATACTTATTGTGCTCTATACCTTCTTGGAGGTGGTATAGGGTATAAGCGAAAGCATCAGAGCAAAAATCCACCTTATCCCCCCCCGACCCCCCCCCCCCCCCTTCCTCTCCAGAAGCTTTCATGAGGGGTTTGGAATGCTGATTGAACTTATGATAGGGCCTGCGTAAGAGTTTCAGAAGTGAAATGTTTTGGACACAGTAGACATGTCTGTTATAAGGAATTAGGCTATTATCCTCTGAGAATCTGATCAAATCTGTATGAAACACCACCATCTATGCTGTTGGAGAATTGCAGTATTTGCTGATAAATGATTTGTCCTTTTTGCTTCACTGATGGTGTCCACTGAGTGAACGCTGTTCGGTGTTTTTTTTTTCACGCTTGGATTGACAAGTTCATTTCCTTCCCTTTTCTTTATTCTGTTTTGTTAAATACTGATTTCTTTCGATAAACACTGGTTTCTTTCTTTTATTCCTTTCGATTTCCTTTTTATTGTGCTTCCTTCCTTTCTTCCTTCTCTCCCCAACACCGCCCCACCCTTCGATCCTTCCTTCCTTCCTTCCTTCCTTCCTTCCTTCCCTTTCCTTCCTTCCCTTTCCTCCCTCCCCTTCCTATTGCTCTCCCCTCCCCCTTTCTTCCTTCCGTTCCCTTCCCTTCTCCCGTCCTCTTCCCGTCTTCTTTCCTTTCAGTGACTCAGTAATCATCAGATTCTCTTTCGGACTGGATAAAGTTCATTGCATTGTCTTTCGTGAGTTTATCCTTTACTGTAATTGTGCCACGGCTCTGAGAAAGTCGCTGTGAAATTACAGTAACTTAAACTAACAACATCCAAGACATTAAGAGAGAAAATAATGACTTTTTTTTAAGGCACTTTGACTTCCCTTTCTGTCAAAAACCTCTTAGCTCTTATGTGTTGTGGACCTTAACGTTTAGTATTGTATCATAAAGTGTTTGGCTGCTTGCCTGCTTTTTATTTGAGTTATTGGTCTAGTTATAGCAGGATCCTGGCATTGGTTCTCTCTTCAGCATTATCGGTGTGGGCAGTAATAACAGAGTGTAATCCTTCAGTGGCATGACGGAAGAAGTGGAAGATGCAGCAGGCTTAATGAGATTCTCAGAGAAACAGATAGATAGATAGATAGAGAGAGAGAGAGAGAGAGAGAGAGAGAGAGAGAGAGAGAGAGAGAGGTGACGTGTTTGTAAACGAATGTAGACGAATGTTTATCAATCTTATGTTCTCTTCTCTTCTTGTCTTATGTGATCTTCACTGTCCTTTGGTCCATCCCTCACAGCCCTTTGATGATGTAAATAACAGACTAAGGACATATTGTTCTTTCACACACACAATGTTTCAAGTGAGGATATCTGTCATGAAAAACATTTCGAAAATTTACAGAAAAGATTTGAATATTCACGGACAATGTAGAGATCTATAGATTCTCTACGGAGAATGACTGACTGACTGACGTATTTGTGTACGTGACTTCCTGAGGTTTGTGGATCGAGGTCCTTGCATTTAATTAATTTAGTAACATTAACATTAACATTAACTCGACAGCTTATTTGTAACACCTTAAGCCTTTTTTTTATTTTTCATTCTTTTCTCACTGCTGCGTGTAGGTGGGTATGGCAGAGACAGATTATACTGCATGAGTCTTCCTGACAGCGCTGCTAGATTAATCCCAACCCCTACTCTAAATCCCATGGTTAGTGGTAAAGCTGATTATAACGTGTTGCCCATTTGTAAACAAAGTTCGCAGCAGTATCCAGGTTCATGGGTTTCTTGTGGTGTCCTAAAGAAATTGGGTGTGGGGGTGTGTGAATATTTTAGGTCCAAATTCACTCCATGATCAAACCATTACTTGTGTTTTGTCATAGATTGTACTTCTGTTTCTCTGTTTAGTTTGTTTCTTTCCTTCAATAGTGCAATGGTTTCTGGTGATATTGTGTGATTGGCTCCGTCTCATTATATCACAGTATCCACCGCTTAGCAATGTTCCTTCTGAGAATACAACAAAATCTATTCACACGCCTTGTATCCGGTGCCATGCTGTTTCTCATTAGTTTCTTTTTTTCTGAGACGTCCGCTTTGCCTCGAGCTCACCTGGTTGGGAGAGTCGGGATGGAGGGAGCTTCAGGAGACGAGCCTGTAATTTCTGGCTGTCGTATCTGCACTGGCAGATGGCAGGCTGGTTTTCCGGGGCCTGGAGAACCCGGTGCACTACACTTCTCCAGGGGAGAGGAACAGGAGGGCCAGACTGTGGTACAGATGGTCTAGTCCACTCTCTGCTCTAGGCTCAGAAGAAGCCAGGTGAAGTAGGGAATGAGTTAAGGAAGTGGCCCAGGTGAGGTAAACCCTCAAGTATCAAACAGAAGGTCATTTCATTGCTTCAAGGTTGTGTGTGGGTTGACAATTCTTTCCTGAATTTTTTTGTACAAAAGTGTCTATTTTAGAGTCAAGTGTCAAGTAGGAGGAATGGAAGATTTACAGGAAATGTGATGTGATCAAATGTGTGAGAATACCAATACACAGCAGCACCAAGATTTGACTTTGCCTACCAGTTGCAGCATTTTAAAATATTTGTGACGTTTCCATTTCTATTCTAATTCTGTTATGATTTCCAGTCAGAAAATTCTGTCTTTCACTTCATTATTTTCTGGAAATGCTTTTTTTAGCATCAAATACTCCCTAAAACTCATTATAGACAGTAACACAAGCTCAGGAATTGCACCCTGGGGCTGTGAGGATGTGACATTGCCATTTCTATTCAAATACTGTTATGATTTCCAGTCAGAAAATTCTGTCTTTCACTTCATTATCTTCTGGAAATGCTTTATTTTAGCATCAAATACTCCCTACTTTTACCCTGGAATTGCAACCTGGGGCTGTGAGAATCTTTTTTGTTTGAAACTTACAGATCAGCCCAATTTTTGATGAGCGATCCACAAGGTGAAGTGAATTATAGGACTTTGCTCTGTTGTACATACAAAGCCCAGTTAAACAGCTGGTGCAGAATCAGTTACTCCGCCTGTTTTCCGCACAGACGAAAGCAATGACCAGCTGTTTGGTCTGTGAATACGTAGCCTACACGCAGATGACTCATGTACTAGCATAATGCAGAGCGGTTCTGGTTTGTCCTATTGTTTAAGTTTGAATGGGACCGTCGTCCGGCCATCCGAGAAAACGGTCACCTCAATGATCTGCTTCTTGTCTGTAAACGGAAGACTGCTGCATAATGATTTTACTCGAGATGTGCCAAAACCGGGTCCTAAAGGGAGGCAGATCTACAAGAAATTGTGTTTTCTCTCCTCGGACACTCGAATATCAGCACATGTGCTGCGGTAATTCGCAGATAGGTTCAGTTAGATGATAAATTGCTGCTGAGGATCAGCTTCACAATTTTCTGACACATACATAAAGCAATATGCTGTCAAAACTGGAACAAGTAGCTCTATTTGACACTTTGTAGTTGGGAGTCTGAGAGAATTTATGTAAAAAAAAAAAAAAGAAAAAGAAAAAAAGGCAGACGTGACCAAATGTTTGGCAGGAAGGAAAACTCCAATTTACTATGAAATCTAAGTGAACTCAAACACACAGATATGAAGTGCTATGATCACAGGTTATTTGTTTTAGAAACAGATGACAGGTTGCGTCTTTTTTTTTATAAAGAAAAAGTATTATGCCTTTTGGGCTACTGTTTCAAACTGAAAGTTTCAGCATTCAAGCTTTTTTCCTTGAGCATGCCTGTCCTTGGGAACAAACCACAAGCCAGTTGATTCTATGGACTGTTAAATGACCCTGATTGCTGCTCAGCAATTATCTTCAGCAGCATCTATTCACTAATGGACTAGTGAAAGCATTAACATCCCTGTGTGCCAATCGCTAATTGACGACGTCCAATTGCTCTTCCAGAGCAGTATCGTAATGCTCAGTGTGGCATGGAGGAGAGAGAGAGGTTGTTAAATTCAGGCCATCGGATGTTAACTAAGCTGAATAAATATATAGTATTAAACAAGTAACACAGCAGCCATTGACTCCTGATTTTTGTTCTCTGACTGTTTCAAAAATGTATTTAGCCACTGGCTGTATGCCTCATTCTGTATCTTATTCTTCAATCTCTGCCCCAATTTCATAAGAACAGCCTGGCCTCCTGCCATGTTACAGATAGGAGGCGTGACCTGGGACAGAAGGCTTTGCAATGAGTCAACTTTCTCTTCCTACACCCTTGATCACTCCTTCTAGCACTTTCTGTAGGATTTCCACCCCCTACTCAGTACCCTTTCTCTGGCCCTATTTGGGACAAGTGCTTGCTTGAGGGAGCTCAGTTTTGAGTCACCTTCTGTCGTTGCCATGTATAAAAATGTTATAAAGGATGGCTGCTCTCAGTCAGAAGGATGGACATGGTTCACTGCTTCAATCAACAATCCTGTTTGCACTGTCTCATTGAGTGAACCAATCAAAATTCAAGGCATTTCTTAGACCTGCATCTAAACTTCTTTACCTCAGTCCTTGAATGCTAATCTAAGTTCCACAACAGGACGTCTTTCTCCATGGTGGCTTTGGAGGAGCCAGTTTTGGACCTCACTCATTGTCTGTAGTTAACTCTTTTGTGCGGCAATTCTGCGGTTCTTTGCCATGTTTTAAAAGCATCATTCTAGTTCCAAGAGGCTACTCAGTGCTTTGGATGTTAATGTCACTGGTTGAGTAATGGTTGTTCTTAGCGAGGGATATAACAATTTGTGTTTTTACTCCATGGGTTTTAAGGCCTAAAATTAAAATTACCACCCAGTAGGTCTGCTTTTAAGGATTGTTATGGTTCAGTGGTAAAGGTTCTGGTCTACAGAGGTAAAAGGTTGAGAGTTCAAATACCAGCACCTCCAAGCTGTGCCTGTTGGGCCCATGCATAAAGGGCTCCAGAAGTGCTGTACCATGCCTGATAATGCCATTCTTTATCCTGGTGAAGGACATTGTGTAACTGAAGCCTGTCCCAGAAACATTGGACTGAACATGGAAATATAGAGTTGTGGACCTTTTAGGTGTCAAGGCTGTCTTGACGTATCTCCACACATTCATATGTATAATTCTAAAGTCTTTTTATTTTATATTTTTGTCTTTTGATAGAGGTAGATATTGAACATTATTCAAAAGTTTAATATCTAAAGACTGGAATTGGTCTTAAATACTGTTTGCGTGTGCAGCTGTAGAAATGGCCTTCTAGAAAGAGGAAGTGTGTGTGTGTGTGTGTGTGTGTGTGTGTGTGTGTGTGTGTGTGTGTGTGTGTGTGTGTGTGTGTGTGTGTGTGTGTGTGTGTGTGTGTGTGATGTGTCCTTCACATTTTAACTAAGTTTTCCAATATGATGAAATTGAGTCTCCTGTTTCTGCTTTCTCGCTTTGTGGTCTTTGTCAGCTTTAGGTTTGGCCTGTTTGTCGATGATTCCTATTTATTTTTCACTCAGTATTTCAAATTTGTTGTCTTCTCTGTCTTCCTTGGTTTAATCATCTAATGCATCATCTCTGTGTATTTAATTTGGAATCAAGTCAGTTGTCTTATGTATGTCAGGAATTGTGTATGGGAACTGCATCATGCAAGGGGGGGGGGGCTGTAGGGATATACTGTATGAGCATGCGACAGCATCCCAGTTAACCGTTTTAATGATTAATCAAGCAGATTGTTAACCGTTTTTAATCTCATACCTTGGTGTCTCGGGTATGGTGCACGAAAGATGGTTTCCATAGTAACCATCTTGATTATGGAAATTGGTGGGATAAAAGATTTGATGATAGTCTGTCAGCTTACATTAATTTTGCACTTAATGATACACATGCGTGCAAAGCCAAACACACACACACACACACACACACACACACACACACACACACACACACACACACACACACACACACACACACACACACACACTTCCTGTCCTTTTGTTCCTCTTCTCTGGTGGTTTCTTTTGCTCTGACAGCTGCTCTGTAATGGGACCTTGTCCCTTTCCACTTCTTCATTCTGATGCTCATTGGCATACTGAGAGGTGGCATGACAACACGCAGCCGCTCGTTTCCTTCCTTCACCCTCCCTCTTCTACCTCCCCCTACCCTATTTCATTTCTCTCCATCTGTATCTTGCCATATGATCCCCAAGATGGTTTCCGATCACAAATGGCCATAATGAGGCTTTTCTTCATCAATTTGAGGACACTCAGTTTGAGCAACACAAAGCAGGCAGGTCAGACGGCAAGATTCATTTTTGCAGGTTTTTTTGCTTCAAGTCCGACAGTCTTGCCGGTTGTAAATTTGCGTTAAGACCGACCAATTTTTTTTTTTTTACTCTTCAAACAACTAATACAAAAGCAATAAAATAATAATAATTATATTTTAGTAAGTATTGTAAATATATAAATTGCCTAGGCCTACATACAAACAAAGGCTACGTTCTTTCTTTTAAATAAAAACCTGTGACGTCATCTATATTAACACTATTGGTTACCGGATGTCACACTCTGGCCTGTGCGTCCGCTTCGTCTCATGCTCTCATTCACTGTCAGAGTCAACGGTTCGCGTTTGGTAATGATGGCTGTGGCTGCAGTAAACAAAATGTTCGCGGTCACTGTTCAAAGTCATACGAGTTCGGGCGCCATAATACATCTAAAAAATTCATTAAAACAGCTCGACACTGCTTTAACTTGGCACGAAGTTCTGGAAAAACTGTGTCCAGCATCAAAATGAGGTTTTCAATGATGCACCTGAAGGCACAGGTTGAAGACCCAGTCAGTGACGTCACGATATGCTAATCTGTTTAAATTCATACCTACGTAATCGCCATCACCAAAATTTAACTTTTTTTTTTAAATTGAAAAAAATTTAGACCTACCTACCGATATTTTTTATTTTTTATTTATTTATTTTTATTAAAAGGATGGCCTAAGGGCCCCGAGGTGATGCAATAGTACGAGACATGGCAGTCACGCAGGCCTAAATGCAGCCATCGGACCAAAATGAACATTTCTCAGCGTAAAGCGGGTTTTACGCCGTGCTGCGACAATGTTCTTTTAAGATTATTACTCGTCACACTGTAGGAGATGATCCCATTAAAATCTTGGCTGACTATTTTGTAACAGACTAAATGCCAATGTGCTGTCTGTGTCTGAATATACAATAAAGATCCTCTTATGATGGATCTGTGATTAAAAAAAAAATTATATTCTGCTTACGTCAGAAACAGGTGAAATTTTTTTTTTTCTGTCCCTTACCATGTTTTGTTAACCTCTCAGTATTGACCCCAGATTATTTGAGCTTGATCCAATACCACTCTTATGTTTTAGGCTTTAAATTGAATGTTGTAGATGCAACCATGCCGATACCATAATGAAAAATGCTGAGTCACAGTGTCACTAAATTATAAACCAATTAGGCATTGCATTGCAACACAAAATTGGGGTGAAAAAGTAGAGTTGATGAAATTGTTTCTTTAGCTATACACATCACAGAAGCTGATCATAGATTAATACCGTTACTCTGAGAAGAGGTAAAATGCACAGACTCGTCGTATAAACCGGACCTGTCCGTTACTCCACTTAGTTCCCCTTCTCAGACTCTTGCATTTTGAACCCTATCTCTTTGTTTCCCAAGCAAAGCAAGCACACTTCCTCCCTCTTCTCAATGTCCTCCACTTCCTCTTTGTCAAGATGAATGAAGGCTTCCTCTGAGCTGCTCCAGTGACGCAAACATGCACCAGCCCCCTCTCCGGAAAGACAACTGCCCCCTTTTAGGCGTCCTGTTTCATTATTGTCATTATGGCCTTTGTAATGTGGACTGTAAAAGTTCATGGCACAAAAGTGGCTCAGAGTTGCACAATGCTGAGTGTTCTGTGACTCCACACATGTATGTATCTATGCATGTGTGTGTATGCACATGCACAGCTGTGTTCTGACTCATTATCCATTGGTGCCGCTGAAGTATAAACTCGTCTCTCCGGGCATGTTATATGTGTGTATCCTGATATTGTGCCCTGATTTCATCATGATGTATATGGGTTAACACTGCTGAATAAATAGCTGTGATTGTCCTGTCAACCCAGAAATTATCTTAATTTGTCAAAATTCAAAGAGAATCACTGATGTGCAGATTCATCACGGCTGTCTTTTGAGATCCTGCTAAAATTTGCAGCAGATTCCTGGCTCTAAATCATGGAATATATATTTTTATAATATTCCCTAACATCGCTCATTTACAATGTTCCCTGATGTTTCCAGCCAAACCCACTCTCTAGAGCTGCAACCTAACTTTTCAAGCTCCATTAAACTTTTCTATTCACCATCTAAAAAAAAAAAAAGATCAGTTTTTAAGATCCCTTTCTTCCGTATCTGTATCTGTGGGACGGAGACAGAACCCTCAGAATGGTGAACAAACATGGCAGTGCCGAACATTTTTGCTGGATTCATAGAATAGTGCCTTCACTGCATAGGTGCTGATTGTGTGTGGCAGTTTGTAGGATCTGATCTGGTTCAGCTGTGATTTTATATCAAGTATAAAAGCAGGCTTTATGAGATCTTTAATTTGCTTGGTTTTGGTCTATTAGGCCATTCTGGTGAAAATGCCACAGATAACCACTCACCAGGCATTCATTCACTTATCAGGATCATAATGGCTCTGGAAGCTATCCCAGGAACACTAGGAGCAAGGCTGGAATACAAAATCCTAGTTGGGTCCCCAGTTCATTGTGAGGACCACACACTTACACATTCACACCTAGCATAGCCAATTCACCTACTAGGAGGCTTTTGGAAGGTCTGAGACCTAGGGAGGACATGTGAAACACCTGACAGTTATTAACCTGAACTCAGGATTGAAGCAGGGATCCCTGTAACTGTAGAGTATCAGTGTTACCTGCTGCAACACTCGCCATTTCCCTGCTACTCTTTAAGCCTATTGCACCAAATTTTTCTTAATCTAGAACAATTGGAGATTCTTCTCATCACAGTCTCTTGCGTTCTTCTACGTCTTTGCATGGCTCCTTGCCCAGAGATTGAAACCCTGAGCCTGGGGAACATAATGTAACATGACAGATTTTGGGCGCAGTCTTCTAGGACAACCGGTGATGAAACTAGTGGAATGACAGTTGGGGAGATGAGGGTGGGGCTTAGTGGCTCAGAAAAGAAAACATCTTCAGGTTGCGGCATGGTAGGCTGATTTCGAGAGCACTTCTGTGCTATAGATACGTAGTATAAATGACGTGTTGATAATGTTGCTGAATGTGATATTTTCTCTCTAAAAGAGAAGAGGGTTTATTTATATCTCTGTAGTCCCACAATCTCTTTTAGGTCCAGAGGAGGAATTTTGTACATGGACAGCATATGGACACTAATGTTTTTGAACATAGAATGTGGGTGGTATATGTAGGAACATAGTACATGGGCAGTATGTGGTACAAAACATAGTACTGAACATAGTACATGGGCAGTATGTGGTACAAAACATAGTGCTGACCATAGTACATGGGCAGTATGTGGTACAAAACATAGTACATGGACAGTATGTGGTACAAAACATAGTACTGAACATAGTACATGGGCAGTATGTGGTACAAAACATAGTACATGGACAGTATGTGGTACAAAACATAGTACTGAACATAGTACATGGGCAGTATGTGGTACAAAACATAGTACATGGGCAGTATGTGGTACAAAACATAGTACATGGGCAGTATGTGGTACAAAACATAGTACATGGGCAGTATGTGGTACAAAACATAGTACATGGGCAGTATGTGGTACAAAACATAGTACATGGGCAGTATGTGGTACAAAACATAGTACATGGGCAGTATGTGGTACAAAACATTAGTACATGGGCAGTATGTGGTACAAAACATAGTACTGAACATAGTACATGGGCAGTATGTGGTACAAAACATAGTACATGGGCAGTATGTGGTACAAAACATAGTACATGGGGCAGTATGTGGTACAAAACATAGTACATGGGCAGTATGTGGTACAAAACATAGTACATGGGCAGTATGTGGTACAGAACATTAGTACATGGGCAGTATGTGGTACAAAACATAGTACTGAACATAGTACATGGGGCAGTATGTGGTACAAAACATAGTACATGGGCAGTATGTGGTACAAAACATAGTACATGGGCAGTATGTGGTACAAAACATTAGTACATGGGCAGTATGTGGTACAAAACATAGTACATGTTACATATTAAACATATTACTGAACATAGTACATGGGCAGTATGTGGTACAAAACATAGTACTGAACATAGTACATGGGCAGTATGTGGTACAAAACATAGTACATGGGCTATATGTGGTACAAAACATATTACTGAACATAGTACATGGGCAGTATGTGGTACAAAACATAGTACATGGACAGTATGTGGTACAAAACATAGTACTGACCATAGTACATGGGCAGTATGTGGTACAAAACATAGTACATGGACAGTATGTGGTACAAAACATAGTACATGGGCAGTATGTGGTACAAAACATAGTACATGGACAGTATGTGGTACAAAACATAGTACATGGGCAGTATGTGGTACAAAACATAGTACATGGGCGGTATGTGGTACAAAACATTAGTACACGGGCAGTATGTGGTACAAAACATAGTACTGAACATAGTACATGGGCAGTATGTGGTACAAAACATAGTACTGAACATAGTACATGGGCAGTACATGGCACCAAAGTTTTTGAAACAAAAACAAATGCAGCAATTTGAACTTAGTACTTGAATAGTATGTAAATATAGTTTTTAACCAAACAGTGCAACCAAAGTTTTTGAACCTAGAACAAAGGTTCTGTAAACAGAACACAGGTTAGGCTATGACACTAAAGTAATGTAGGCAAATGTATCAGTGCTTGATCTGGTAAAGCTTTCTTTATATAGAAACCTATATAGCCTTTTATGAAGGGGATGACACTGAGTCTTTAAAACAGACGAGTTAGCAATTTAGTCTTAATAAAACCAAGAGAGAGGAAGAAGCATGTGAAAGAATGGCTGTTTATAGCTGCTATAAATTACAGGAAGTCGGTTGTCTTTCTGACATTTTGCAACATCGAATGCAAGATTCATATGACAGCAGCAAAGATTCTGAATATTTTTGGTTGGGGATAAGGTCTGGTAATCAGTCTTTCTGGGAAAACAACTTTAAGATCTTCTTTATTCCATAAACCTGTAATCCATAAACCTGCAGCTGGACATCCATGGAGCTGGAGTCTGAAAGGCCTGATCAGCATTGACAGATCCAGGGGAAGTGGGAGAAGGTGATTTTGCTGTGAAAGCATACTTAAGGTCATGGGTCTTCACTTACAGACAGTTCAGACAGACAAATCCATAATGTGAAGGCAATGTTTATGGGAATCCTCGGGGAATGGCGTCGTGATTGGTTAGGTCAGGATCAGTCTGATTAAAACCGGAAAACATCTGCTTTCTTATATACGAATGAGAAAAAACTGTAATTCGGATTTTGCTTCATCTTCTTGTTTCCATCTTGCAACGATGGAGAATAATGTATTCATCAGTACTAGATGACTGTCCTTAGTTCTCCCATTATGGTATATTTGCCAAATTAAAACATCACTAAAAATGTACTATTTAGAATAATGGGAGGAGGTCATTTAGAGAAAGGAAGTATTTCACTTCACATGTTTATGAGTTTTGTTTTTCATGTGTTGTATAATACAAAGAAATAAAGAGAGATTTTTCACATTTATTAAGAAAACCATTCATTCATAGAAGGGGTCTCAGACGTCAGCATTCGGTACAGGACAGGAGTCTTCAGAACGAACGCGTTGGCTCTTCCCAATCTCTGTGTACCATTTTATATCAAGGCAGAGAAAGAAAGAGAGGCTGGTGAAGAAGTTGCTGTGAATAGCTGCTGTAAATAAGCGATTAAAGGAAGTAAAAACTGCATTGTCAAACTGCAATAAAATAGCAAGACAAAAAAAAAGAGAGAATTACGTTTCTTTCCTCCCAAATCCTTTTAATGCATAATTTAATAGCTGCACAGAAATAGTTTCTGCAGTGCCTTTTAGCGTAACCATGCCTTTGGTTTTAAGTTCCTCCCACGGTGACCGACAGAGAAGTTTTCCATTTATGATATTTTTAGTTTTTCAGGGATTTAGAACAGTGTTTTAACCCAAACCCAACTTCTCTGTTGGAGAGTTTTAAAATTGGCTTGAGAATGATTGCATGGCCACATGGGTTTCATGACAGCAGTGCTTTTGCCTTTTTTTATGAGACTTTGATATCTGTGGAAAATCTGAGCACATCTCCCCTGTGACTGTGGTGAGACTGTATCAGACTATATACAAGGTATTAGTGGAGTTCAGGCTCTAACTGCTGAGCACATGATTTTAGTACTGATTTTAGTTGTCCTTTAGGATGATTTCGCCACAACTCAACTACATTAGGCATGATGGCAAAATTAGATATAGGTACTCAACAATACCTTATGGTTTCACATGTCCCAGTTCTAGACACCTACTGATTTGTGGTCACTAAACCAGACCAGAGATCATAACAGACCTGAGGTTAAATTAATTTGCCTCCTATATTTAACGCTAACTAAGACTTTTCCTCCTCATCCTTCTACAAAAACTGTCTTCTTTAATGAAAGCAAATCCAACAAGTAGTCAGAATCCAACTGTGACATGCCGGCTGCTTGATTTGTTACGGCATATAAAGCTGGCGTGTCAGCCTGGTGAGTTTGTGTGTCATTTCTAGAAAATGTAGGATGTTTCAGAAAGACCTTGTGAGCATCTTCGGGCATTATGAGGAGACATTGACTCATTTCCTGGTTGAGTAAATTATACAGCAAGCGGCAAATTATATGTGACAGGTGTTGACAAAGCATGCAAGCCAGCAGGCCAGCCTAGTCATTATCTCACTGTAACCGAGAAACTACGGCCTGTTTTTCTTTCGTGTGCCGACCCTTTAATATCATTACTTGAAGAATGTCACCATAGTACCATAGCCAGTAGGGAAAACACTGGGTTCCTTTTAGCTGGATTTGATCTTTAAATCAATCTCTAAAACATTTGGGTCTGAATTTAGGCCAGAAACTTTTCAAAAGATTTCAACTGATGAGGCTCAACCTCTTTAACTTCATGCCAATGTTACTCTCCCTATCTAACTTTAATCAGCAACATTTTCGACAGACGTTCTTAATCTCAAGCCACTTAATGCTGATAAAAAAAATAAAATAAACCTGTCAAATTGTGGTCTATAGACCCTTTGACTGAGTCAACACTAACCGTACTGCTCAAATCCGTTCCGAAAGCATTTCCTGTGGCACCGTCTTTAAACGCCGAGCTGTAAAAACTGTTAGTGATTTTACTTGTGCTTATGAATTTCCCCAACAACCAAATAAATAACACAAATAGAAAAAAAGAACAAGTTCATTACAAGTACGTCATTACTACATCCTTTTAACAAGAGACGATGGGGGAAAAGTGGATTCGTTTTAAACCGATCACCTGCATCATTTCCTTGATAATGACCTAACATAGAGCGAGACAGACAGACAGACAGACACATAGAGAGAAACAGACAGACACGCACACACAGAGAGAGAGAGAGAGGTCAGAGACAGTGAAAATCCCACTTCTCTTTGGTGACATAGTGGAAATGCCACACTCAGCTTAAATAACAATAGTGACTGAACAGCTATCTGTGCTTTCGCTTGACTCGCACACTCCGCTCTACTGTGGCATGGGACAGCGTGATGATGGATACCAAAGTCATCAAGTTTCTCTATAGCAAAAAATGCAAAGGTAAACCCAGATTATTGAATAAGTCTGTCTTGACTGTCAAGTGTGTGTTTAAATGCGTTTGTATGGAAGTCATGTCTTCATTTCTTAAACCTCTCTCTTCGAATTTGACATTCTATTACTCGCATTATTTTATTAGTATTTTTCAATGGAGCACATTCATTAGAAATATATCCCGATTCACGTCATGTTTTTTTTTTTTGTTTTTTTTTCCCCCTGAATTTCCTTAATTGTGTTAATTGTTAATTGTGAGTTAGTGTGTGTGATTTCGGCAACATTTACAGTGTCTCCACTGGTAGTTTTTAATAGTGTCATCAGATTACAACATAGTTTCCTTTCCTAATAGCGGTGTTATGGGTGTTTTAGTCATACAGCAACTTGAGCCGTCTTCCAAGCTCTCGGGAGTTTATGAAAACTGCATAATTCAGCGTTTAAATGTCCGGCAGTTTGTAAGTGGAGTAAATTAATTTGAGGCCATGGTTCAGTGTTCTATGGGTACGAGAGCACGCTAGAGAGAGAAAAGAAGTGGGTGTGAATTAAATGGTCATAAGTTGGGATATACTTTGTCTATACTTGTTCTACAACATAGTCATGTTGACTGCACGATTCTCATTGGGCCGAAAGTGCGGTTAAAGGATTTTCTATAGCAGCGCAGATCAATCACGGATCCGTAGCTCTGGCTGCCATGTTTACATATATGCTCTTGTTCTTATACGGTTACTGTATTTACAGAAGCAAATTGGACAGCATCTGTATCGTAGATACTTCTTATAAACAGTTAAACAATAAATCTGTCCGAGGTTTTTCTTGTTTTTAGATATTAGAGTCTATAGTGTGTTGGGTTTAATAGTTTCTTTAGCATGGCATCCTGCATGTTCTCTTTGATATGGTTTTAGCGCCAGAGTGATGACGTTATTGGGCGATAATAAAGACTATAGCTGCTTAGACAACACAGCGAGTTTGAGGTTAGTTATTATTATGTATGAAACTGAAACTTGTGTTTGTTAATAAATAAACAACAGATCATCCACCTGTACACTGCTCATGATTAAACACTTGTATGGTTACGGTTGCAACTTTACTGGAAACATATAATTTACAATCTTTTTTGTGTTTAACAGCCAACATTCCACGGCGGGTTAAGTGATGAAATGTTGATGAAGAAATGACTTAAAGTCATTTAGTTCCATCTGAATGTTGTTATAACCTGAATGTTAACTCTGTGTAGCTGCCGGGGCTGCTGTTGAATTGCAGCTTGATTATGATAATACGTTAAATCCCGGTGCATGACATGTCACAACTTGAAGAAATGCCACGAAGGAATTAAGTGTCAAACTCTTTTTCCATCTTTGGCAGAGATCCGGGCTCAGCTGATAGAACAGCTCAAATGTTTGGACCAACAGTGCGAGCTCCGGGTGCAGCTCCTTCAGGACCTGCAGGACTTCTTCCGCAAGAAGGCCGAGATCGAAATGGACTACTCGCGTAATCTGGAGAAGCTGGCTGAGAGGTTCCTGACCAAGACGCGTAGCACCAAGGACCACCAGTTCAAGTAAGAACCCATTTAGAGAGATCTGCTTCCAAAGTGCTGTCTCCTTTACATCTCCTTCAAACCTGAGTAACTCTACTTATTACTCAGAAATAAATAGATGAGTCTAAGAGTTTGTAGACACCTGACCAGTCACACCCATATGTTCTTGTTGAACATCCCATCCCAGATTTATTCTCCCTTTGCCATTATATGAAGCTTCACTCTTCAGGGAAGGCTTTCCGCTAGATTTGGGAGTATGTCTGTGTGGATTTGTGCTTATTCAGCTGCAAGAGTATGAGTTGGGCTTAGAGGTAGTTTGTGCTCCTGTTCATCCCAAGGTGTTCATTGGGGCTGAGGTCAAGGCTCTGCAGGACACTCAAGTTCTTCCAATACAACCATGCTTTTATGAAACGGATTTTCTGCACAGGGACAAGATCCTTCTAGAAACGACATAAGCAGAGTACTTTGGCTGACTACGTCTAACGATAAGTCAGTCCTGCCAGTGCTAGCTACATTTTCACTCACTGACCTTGGTTTTTGAGATCTGGCAATGTCTGATCAATGTTGAAAAGACCATTGTTGCAGTAAAAACCTGAAAATCAATACACTGTACAGCCCAAAACGCTTCAAGCAAGTTGATCTTGTTGGCAAGAAATTACAAAAGAACCCACAGTCATCTGTCTTTTGCAAGTGAGAGCTTTTCCACCCTTTTATGAAAGGTCTATTTTTGAGTAAAAGAAAAGGATGTGGGAGTAATGAACAGGAGTACACCTCCTTTTTTTGTTGTTTTTGTCTTTTTACATTCATAACAGATGCCTTTACTTGTTACACGCTGCTTTTCCTGTAAGTAGGTGTGACTGGATTTTAACCACAGACCTGGCTCTTTTTGTTTTAGCAAAGGGGGCATTCCAGCTCCTGACAGTTTTGCCTCTGGCAATTACAGACAGATGATGATATTAAATGGATCATACTTTCTGTTCTCTTTTCTGTGTTTTCGGTATTTCACTTCTTTCTTTCTTAGCCCCTGCTCCTCCTTTTCACCATATGCTGTTGTCTGTTTTGTGTTTGTGTCTGTAGACTCTGGCTCTGTAGTGCTTAACAAGCTTTTCTTCACCTGCCCAGTGAAAAACGGTCAAAAAAAGGCTGCTTTTGGTTCAGTCGGGGACTCGAACAAATCGCATCTCTGTCGTAAAATTCCTGCAAAATTGCACATGTAAAGACCCTTATGTGGACCTTCAACGTTTGATGTTTGAAATGTACGAATAGCCAACAATATAACAAGTTGCGGCACATTTTTTGAAATATTGTCAAATTTTATATGATGATGATAATCTGCGTATATCAGAAGTTCCCCATTGCTACTCCACTTTACTTCAGTTCATGGAATTTCCCTTCTCTCATCCCTTTCACTTTTTAACAAAATGGTTAGTCGAATTCTCCTTTTTCTCTCTCGTATTCTTCTTTTATTTTTCCCCGGTCTTCATGGAAACTCCACAAAGGCTCTTTGCCAAGGGCACGCTGATCCCTCTGACCCACATTAAGTGTGAATTTCTGCTGTGTTCTTGCCATATCCCTCGAACCCCTTTCTCCTCACACATACAGAACCGCAGGAATCCAGCTCCAACATCTGCCGGCGTTCACAGTGAAAGCAGCATCTGCTAAGAGCATGGTGCCATGAAGGAATGTGAGGCATTTTCCAGGCTTGCTGTCAGTCAGGAGGCCTTAGGCCCCCTTGCAGGAAGGATTCTGGGTAGAGGGTGATGATTCTCCAGAGATCTCTGGCATGTGCTGAAGGGCCGAACGGTCGGCCTGCACTCGGTGCAGCTGGGCAGAACAAGGCTTAACTGCACTGTGTGAAGAATGTCTACCAAGTGTATGTGTGTGTGTTGGTCGGAGAGGTGGTAGAGGATTGATGACAATTTGGGTATTAAGACATGCAACAGCTTCTCATTTACCAGGCTCTCTTACAATACTTATGAAAAACTACAAATTCTTACAAAGTCCTGAGCACTTTCATATGAGCCATTAAGCACCACTGTGGAGTGTGAAACGACAAAGGAATTCAATGGTGAACATGACATACATCAAAACAGGCACAAATACTGTTTTTTTTTGGTCTCTGGTAAAAAAAAAAAAGAGTTAATGTAGCACGTTATAAAGTGACTGAGCTGTGGCAAGGCACGGACAGAAGAGTTTTTACACTGTAATTATGCAGGTTTGCTAAAGATTTACCAAATTTCCAGTCCAAATTCATCCCAAACAACCCGACGTTAGTTTAAGAAAAGATTCCCGTTAGACAATGAAGACACATAAGTCATCATTTTCTTAGCCATTGTGTGTAATTGTTAGCACAACATTTGTTGAGCAGCTCTGCCTCTATGGGTAGCTGCAACTCAAAACCTTTTCTTGTCAAAAGGGAAATTACAAAGGGGGAGCTAATAGTGCCACACAAACCTTGAAATCTGCTTGTGTCTTGCTTCCTGATTTAACAGCCAACATTCTAAAGTTTTAACAGCGGTTTGCTAAGATCTTTTTGTATGAATATGTAAAATCTGAAGAAAATTTGAAAGTTACCCCATTTCTCCTCCAGTCAATTCCTCCATGTACATCTTAATTACACCCTACAGATGCCTTTAGGGACAGAAAGACAGTTAAGAAAGAGGAAGGCGGGAGAGCGAAGGCTCTATTTCAGTGAATGTGATCGGCTTTGTGAAACTAGCACGAAGAGGAAGAGCTTCTTAGGCACTCGTCAAATGAGGAGTGATGTGTGTCACATGGTCATCAGCTCTGTTTAACGATCCTAGTCATCGCTGCAGGGCTGATGTTAAACTTTTCCAGTGCTTAGAGTGACCTTGTGATATGAAGATAACCTGTGTGATTTTTGGTGTTAGTGTTGGGTGAATGTTAGCTGCTAGCACAGTAAATGTTAATGCAGCATGTTGAGTAATTTGAGCTTTAAATGCAACAGAATTTATCACACGGAGAAATATTCTTCATAGTCGATTATTCAACCACATGATGTTTAGAAATCAATAACTGGACATTATAATAAATAGTGTTAGCAATCTGACATATTTACACCAAACACGACTAGCCTAGTGTTTACACAAACAATGTTGTATCTGTAGCTGGATAGAAATGATGGTTATTATTATTATGAAACCTATAATACATGCCTCTTGTTATTAACTCTTGTTAAGAGTAACTCCTCCTAGGGCTTTCGAGCCACATGCACCAAATTCGGATATGTTGTAAACCCTGGTCTGAAGTTTGCTGCTGTTACTTTTCTAAGCAATCCAAGTACCGGTACATCCAGTACCGGGTCTCAAAGTGGCCTTTTCCCCCATAGACTCCCATTATAAACTTTGGAGATTTATAGCTCGGCAAGGGTTTGAACAATCTACACCAAACTCGGCCAGTTCCTTTAGGGTTTTACATTGGTGTACTGACTGGCCTTTCAGTTGTCCCGCCCCCAAAATATGCAAAATTAAAAAAACTTTTACAACATGGACATGTGACATATCGAAACACTCAGCACAATAAGGGGAACTGGTATTCTGATGTCACGTGATGTCACGTGAAAACAAAAACATTAGCACAACATGGACATGTGGCATATCAAAACTCTGAGCCCAAGGAGGGGAATTGCGTCACAGGTTTTCGGATGATGTCACATGCTCGTCTCCACTTGCCTCCAAATGTTTTGGCACCCTAGCGCTCCACTAGATTTCACAAGTTATTATGTCTGCTTGCCTCCAAAAAGCACCGGCCTTTGCGAATACTTGCCTCATCAAACCCAACATCAAAGTTTGTTGCAACGAACTTTACAAATCTAGTTTAATTCATTTTTTTAAATCGTGGAATTTGCTATATAAACCAGTTCAGTGAAAAAGGGAGTGTAGATCTAGGGAACATTTGATATGGATAGTTCTGGCCAACTTTTGGATTTTCCCATCCCTGCTCCTTGAGGTTTTCAACATTCCTAGCCCTGCTTATTGATGTTATTGATATTCCCACTCCTGCTTCTGAGGTTTATTGATATTCTCAGCCCTGATTTTCGCAGGTTTTTGCTCATCTCGCCCCTGTTTATGGACATTTTTGAGATTCCCTGCGCTACGTGATTTCATGTGTTTCCTGGCTCACAGTTAGAGGAAGACATTAGCAGTACTACTATACTAAAATGTTTCACAATAGTGGCTCGTAACACCACTTTACTCTTTCTGCTACATCCGATGTAAGCCTGGTTTTTGTTTTGTTTTGTTTTTATTCAAGGCTGTGTATCAGTGAAATTGTCATAAAACATAAAATTGTCAATAAACATTCTCCTCAGCCACCATGGACATGCACTTGTTTTTCCAGCACAAATTTTTTGCAGTATTTCTCCACTTGTCATTACACATTTTAAATCGAAGAGACCTTTTGTGTTTGCGTGTCTGGTTTCCTGGCTGTGTGTGTAAAAGGGTAGCTGGAGTTTCATTTCCTATCTCTTCTGACGTGTATGACTGATGACTAGTCGGCGACATGCCCAGCTGGAACCCAGGGCCTCATAAAGTCCATTCTCACCAGAGTGTCGAATTCACGCCACCACTTATCATGTATATAACAAACAAGGGACTTTCAGGAGAAGAGTTACATGCTATATTTTATGTTTTAGGAAATTCTGTGGGCTGCCATGATTTAAAACCTACTCTTGACATTTTCTCTTGACTTTTCATCTGACATTTTTTTTTCCAAAGCGTGTAATCTTTAGTGTTAGGATCAACTTTGTGTCGTGTTTTCTTTTTTTTTAAAGTAAAATAAAGATGTCCTCTAAACCAAAGTTTTTTGTAGGTTTGAAAAATTCATATATCATGTATGATATGATATTTTGGCCTTATAATGCAGTGCTGTTAAATCCTTTCTTCTGATTGGTCAGAGTTGAACTCCATCAGCTCCGACAGCATTTTCATTAATGTGATTGCTCTAATACATTTCCATTATAACAGCTTACACAGAGACCTGTATGGAAAATGTTCCACACAAACTCTTGTAGAAAACGTGTGGAATTGTTTATATGGTTTTGGCGTTCATTTAGAAGCTTATTTAGCATTTTATGAAGGAGTCTCCAGTGACAGTTCTTAGTAAAGGCCAGAGCTTTAAACATTTCTGAAGCAGATGATTCTTAAGGACTGGAGGCTTTGCACTTGGTTTCTCTGTAACACGATCGAGAACGACTATTCACGGCTGTTATAACGTGAGCGTTAACAGGAACTAAATAGTTTTGCAGACGTTGCCTAATACTTATGGCATGTCTTTTAATGAACGATTTGCATTGGTACAAAAGGAATTAAAGTAAAACACCGAGTCGTTTTTTTTTAACAGCGTCTTTGCATTAAATTCATTTGGATGAAGAAGCTACAATAAATATATAGACAAAGTTCTAAATATGTTAAGAATACAGATGCAATAAAAGACAAAGAAAGGACTGTTGAAGGACCAAAATAATAAATGAGAAGCTCTTTGTGTTGAAAGTGAAATAAAAAAAGTTTCTTAAACATATCTACAAGTCATTTTGATCCAGACAAAGGTTTGTATCCTCCACTTGGCACTGGGCATGAAGTTTCCACATACCAAGATTCATATTGTGAATTTAGACAGATCCACTCCGGATCTTATCATTTGCAATGAGTTGCTGCACTTTTATGTACAGATGAAACTGTAAAGTTTGTGTATTTTAGTTACATACACACATTTATGAAACCAAGGCATTCCATATCAGTGGGTTTTAACTATAGAAATATTTTTAAATAAAACATTAAGCTAGCCAGAATGTGTACGGTGTAAATTAAGAGATTGTGCGACCAGTCATTCGGGTGTTGCCAAAGACACTGAACTTTCTCTGTGGTATGCTTGATTCATCTTTATTTTCTTGTGTTTCTATTAGTTCAGACATGAGTCAAAACAACTTCCACTTTTACCTCAAGGGAAGATTTATTTGTTTGTTTGTTTGTTTGTTTATTTGCTGTTTACTCGTCACAAAAACCGTTGCCTTTTATGGAGTTTTGTGGGCGTTGACAAATGCAAATCAGTTGTTCCATCTATAACCCTAACTCTAACCTTTGGAATACGCTTCTGAAATTTTTTAATAAAAAATATAATAAATTAGGTTAAAGCTGGTTAAGTGGATCAGCCAGCATTCCAGTACATAGTTGGCCGATACCAGTAAGGAGTGTCTGTAGCTAAGTGAGCCGAGAGTGTGTTGATTTGTATAATGTGGGTACAGCACAAAGGACAGAAAATTTGATCAATGAGAGACTCAATGACCAGCTCTGTTGACGTCTCTGTCACTGTACGCCACATTCATTTCTCTTCATAACTCTTGTACATTCCGTCTGGCTATGCATCAGGAATTTGCTTCCTGACAGTTATCTGAGCATTTGGGATTCCTTCGCTCTGCTTATCCATTGAGCCAAAAGTCCTGTCATGCCAACGTGTCATGACTCGGGTGTATGTTGCCATGGGAACCCCCGCCCGCTTTGTGATCTTTGCTGAAAGACACGTTCTGTCTCCCATGACCCTGCTGTTAATTGGGTGACTCCTCCATTCATGTGATTTTGAGGTTTTTTTTTTTTTTTTGGTGGCCTTCTCCAAATGATCCCGAGCTACTTGTCATGAAGCGGTGTAA
Organism: Tachysurus fulvidraco; assembly: GCF_022655615.1. Taxonomy (NCBI): domain Eukaryota; kingdom Metazoa; phylum Chordata; class Actinopteri; order Siluriformes; family Bagridae; genus Tachysurus; species Tachysurus fulvidraco. The sequence goes on from NC_062519.1 coordinate 13,216,637, forward strand.
TCTCATAAAGATCTGCCTTCTTGAGCTGTCGAGGATGTCCATAGTTGTGAGAGTGCTGCGTCTGAGCATTTCTTTGTTCGATATCCACCGTGGGTTTCTGTGCTATAGAACATCTTTACAACTCTTCTTTAGTTCTTACTCGTATGTTCGATTTCCTCGTATTGTGCAACACCCGTTCCGTGTGAGCCGCACAGCTAGAGTGCATGCTCGGACAAGTGTCTTTCTGCATCTCATTCCTCATGTCGCTGCAGCCGTGCCCTACAAAGAGCTCTGTGGTACTGTTTCTGCCATGCATATCCAGACAGGATGGATTTTTACACTGGTGTGTGGGTGTGTTTACGTAATTTGGACTGAAGTGGATCTTCAAGAGCAACATAAAGAAAAAGAAAGTCTTAAGAAAGAGCTTGTTGAACTAAACTGTACAAACAGATCAGAAAGTGGAAATGGTGGAATTTCCAAGCAATGTTGAAATAATCTATGTGATAATCTATGTGATCTATGAAATAATTTTTTTTTTTTTTTTTATAAATAAAAGTGTATAATGAAATCTACACAAAATGCCTTATATAGATTTCAAATCTGTACTATGTTCTTTACATTTATTTATTCATTCATTCATTCATTTATTTATTTTAGCATTTAATCTTTTTTCACCATACTCACATATTCATAGAAACACAGAACATTTTGTGGCGTTTTTTCCCCCAGAAATTTGTGTACAATTTTTTTTTTTTATTATTTATTTCTTTTATAAATCCAGTTCAAATATTTTTTTTAAACACACAATATTGCACACCATACAGACTTGAAGTCCTGATAACGTGCTAATATTATATTATGCCTATAGTTTAGCACATCCTGAATATTTCTCCAGGACATTATCATTTCAAAAGCATATAGGAAGAGTGTTTTTTTCAGTAACATACAGATTTATGCTTCTAGAAATAAGCAGCAGATATTGAAATACTGTGTTTGGTATCATTTAAGTTGAAAATAAAAATTCCGTCTGATAGTAATCCAGCTTTATTTTTATGTCCCTGATTAGAGTTAACATAAGGGTTTTTCCAAGCACAGCAGGTAACACTGATTCGATCCAGAGCTTGGATTTTCCATCTGTGTGGGTTTCCTTCAGGTTCTCCGCTTTCCTCCTGCTCCTCAAAAGGTGCTGTTGGGTTGATCGAACATGCGATCTTGCCAGACTTGATCTGTGTAGAATGTGCAAAATTTGAAGTTACACGTGAGGTTTAGCATCGGATGCAAAGATCAGTGTCTAATCGGGCTCAATCATCAGCCTGTTGGAAAAGTTTAGGAGACTTCGTTTTGTCATTTTTGCACTCTGGGCCATGTGACATGTCACTGGTTCTGGGAAGCTTAAAAAAAACAAAACCACAAATGCTTCAGATGAGATTTATTCATGTCCTCTTAATCCTCTGTACCAAAGCCTCTACTCAGAGGTCTGAGTCATAATTCTCATAACTCTGATGTTCCTATTTCTTCAGAGCTGTGAGACAAGTGGGCAGAGGAAGGATGAAGAATGTGGGGAAAAAAAGCTCTTTTCCAGCTTTTATTCAAAAGTTAAATCACCTTGCTTGTTTAGCACTGCATTAAAAGCTCAGAGATGCTTGTTTGGACCAATGATGTTTGTAGACCTTTTGGCTCTTTCAGGTTCTGCATGGTGGAATTAACAGCAGCGACTGAGGCCATGTATGAACTTGAGCTTTGTAAACATACCTGCTGTAAGATATTAACAGAATGTTCCACGGTCCCTCGCCGTTACACGCCATTTCAGAGCCAGGGTGCTGAACAGTGTAAACCTACTGTAAAAAAGGTGCTTCTAGAGAACTTTGTGTCGTGAGATATTGGTTGAAATCTATCTTTCTAAAATGGGGACGAGGGACTGTCATTTGTTTAATTGTGTATCCGTGTTTGTAGCACATGTACACAATTACAGCACTAGTACAATGAGAAGCAAATACCTCAGGTGACTGTTTGTTCTTTATAAAGTTCTGCATGTTCTTCCATGTTTCTCTGGGTTCTCTAGTTTCTGATTTTTTAAATTGCCTCTAGGTGTAAATGAATGTTGTGTCGCATGGGGTTTTGCACTGAACTGGTTTGCACTGAATAATGAAATGAAATTGACATAGCTTTCCTGTTTGCTTCTGAATCCTGATCCTGCAAAACTTCTGGTTCTGTTCTTAAAATAATGCAGTAACCTACATTTGGTATGGGGCTTTATGCCATTTGAGCCGCTCCAATCTAGGACGACTGCAGTCCAGCACAGGCTGTTGATGTCCTTGTTGAGTGTTGTGTGTGTCGACTTGTGGTGACATGTTTGTTTTCTTTTGTTGTTGTTGTTTTTTTTTTGTTTTTTTTTTGTCATTTTAATGTGTCTATAAACATGTATACAGTTAGGTGTGCAGGGCAGTGGTCCAAGTATGCAAGTCAGGACAATTAAACAAATTATCCAGAAATTGCTCATCAAGTGTGTTCTGAAAACACTTTTCTCTTCACCTTTCTCTTTATGGACCAGTGAAGACCCGTTGACATGATTGGTACTTCCAGAGTAGCAATTATTTTGGTGTACAGACAAATGCTTAAACCAAATGAAAAAAAGAGTTTTGTGATGGTCCATTACTTACCTTTGTGTCTTGTTGTTTATGTTTTCAGGAAGGAGCAGAATGTGTTGTCTCCGGTGAACTGCTGGAACCTGCTGCTGACTCAGGTGAAGCGTGAGAGTCGTGACCATGCCACCCTCAGCGATCTCTACCTCAATAACATCATACCACGCTTTGCCCAGATCAGCGAGGATTCTGGACGCCTCTTTAAGAAGGTTTATTTCCTAATTTCTTTCTTTTCTTTCTTTCTTTCTTTCACTCACTCACTCACTCAGCTCAGCTCAAAGGAGATTTGCTCTGTAGTGTCACATCTGAGCTGCCCAGCATTCATACTATCTATCCCCTCTAGTGGTCAGTGCATAGAATCCCCCCCAATCATTTCCATCCTCCTGTTTATTGACCGTGCCGGTACTCTGCTGTGTTCATGTTTGTCAAGCAAATACAGGCCCTGATTTTAGAATATTGCTGTGGTAAAGGTATCATAAATGTTAAAGATTACTTATTACACCAGTGTTTATTGGCTTGCTTGTTACTAACATCAGCTCCCACATTATTCTATATGAAATGACATTAGTCTAATTTCCAGTAGGCGATTTCATAGTCAAGTGGAATTAAGCATGAATGTCTACATGCTAGTATGAGACGTCTGCTTTATGTAATTAGTTGGATGCTCGTGGCATCTAGACTTTTTTTCTTGAGATAATCTTATTGTTGCATAGATGTAGAAGAAATCTTTATTGAACTATGTTGTTGATCGCTTACCTTCTGTACTTGTTCAAGAGAGCCCGATGCAATCTTTTCAGTCATCTGCAAAGCCCCAGCTACTGCTTTCATCATACCATTGCATGTCCACATAAGAGCAAGGCTAATTCGGGTCATGGAACCGAAAATTCCAAGCCCAAATCTGGCCTCCTCTTTAAAAGCAGGCGTGGGAAGAGCAAGTGCTTCTGGTCATCAAGTTCTACTCCAGAGGCTCGAGAGCTAGATGTGCTGTTTTGTAGATTATTTCTATTTTAAGGCCTCCGTTTTCATTGTGTTCACAGTTCCTGTGGTAGCCTCGTTGTCTAAGGAAAGCAGGACAGGTGGAAGTGCTCCACTTTTTGTTTTTGTCTTCTTGTGCCTTGGGGAGTCCCCAGGTGCCCCAATCAGCACCTCTTTCTATTTCTCCCTCTTTTCTGTTTCCACTGTCTCATCTCATCACTATTCCTTTCATTGCTCCAACACTCTTTCCCTTCTTTCCTCCAGAGCGCAGTCCTTCAAAAAACGATGGCTCTTTAATTGAATGCTCCTGGCTAGTACGTCTCCGGAGACTCGCCATTCCTGGTTCTTGCTGATATCTGCATTATAGGTTGTAGCTCTGTTAGCACACACAAGCTACTTCCCCACCTGTCAGATGGGATGAAATGAGCCTGTCAGCCATCCTTAGAGAGTTCTGTGCAATGTCCCTCAAACCGACAGCAAACCGGTCATCGTCTGCTGTCAGGAACATTCTTCTGTGTGGCTGTGGAATAAAGATTTATTTGATAAGAAATTCTAAGTTTAATTTGCTATGACGTGGTCTGCTTTTAATTTGGTTCTCGGTTTTCCACATTGCAGTTTTCGGCTAACTGCTGTTAGTGGTGCCAGTAAGCATTCGCCCTGCTTGATGGTAAAAAGGAGAGATATATCGAGACTTTAGTCCTGTCCATGTATATCACCACATCATCCTTACATTCAAAAAGCATCAACATGCTAGCTAATGATACGTCATCTATACTATTATACTTGCTAATTTCGGCGTAACTACTCTAGCACAAGTGCTTTATGTTGTTGCACTGCAATCTTTACCGTTAAGTCTACGGTTGATTGCCTCTGTCGCTTCTGCTTTTTATATCTTATGGATTTAAATACTAAAAGTTAAAATTTTTTTTGTTTTAATAAATGCCATTGTACCAACGCTGGCATTGTTTTCATTCAAAGTACTGGAAGTATAGCACATAATCTCTGATTCTCATATAAAAAAAATACAGCACCAACCAGCACCAGAAGACAAATATTTCAATACAGACTTGTTTAGAGTTTCAGGTTAGTGGTTTCCGTTATTTACCAGTAATTCGAGCACCCAGACTGTAATGGAGTCAAGATGTGAACCCACTTTATTCAACCACACTGAAAAAGCTTTTGAGTGATGCATTAGTGGAGATACAGCACTGATTTTTTTTTCTATCTTTATAGATCAGGAATTCTATATATACACCACTATACAGGATGTCTGTGCTATATTTTCTGTTATTCCGATATGTTGTGATGGTCTACTTGACAGCTAGTTCAATCCATATTGCAGGCAAAGTGGAATTTGATTTCAGCGCTGCTTAGAGTCTGCCCATCAGAAATCCAATCTAGTGTTACACTCACATTTATTATGAGCTTCTGCATCAGTAGCTTGGCTGCGTAAATAAAACTGCAGCTGTCCAATTTGGTTCAGTTGATAAAAAACACTTAGGAGAATTGGCTGACCTCAAGGCCCTAATTATCAGAGAGCGGTTATTTCAACTGCTGACTTTCTAAAGCACTTTCCTGCAGAAACGGCATAGTAGACTGGGTAAAAGTCTGTGCAGGGTGATGAAGCAGGCGAGGCGACATCCTTCTGAGGACACGGTGTAGGTTCTGTGCTTCGGTTGATTGAGTGACGCATGCATCTGTTGTTTCAGAAGGAGAGGGGCAGGTTGAGATCAGTGGGGAAGGATTAGGAAAAAGCTGGTGGGTGTGAGTGCTGTGTGGTTCTGGCCACTGAACACTGCTGTGCGTTAACAATAGCGCTCAGCAGGAACCCAGTTTCAGCCTGCTGCAGGGCGCCAATGGATTCACGCTAACAGAAGCCAGTCTTCTGTCAGACATGCACAGCAAAGCAGTCAGATTTTCCTTTGATGAGTGCAAGCAGACTTTCAGGGCTGTAGGTCAGTGTTCAACAGGCACAAGCATCTCTGCTTTCTTGCATGAGCTGATTTATGGTGTTAGTCTTGAAGAACTTGACAGACCACCTCCTATTTTTTTGACGTGTGTGTCAAAAAAATAACATTTATAAAGTAACATTTATAATGTAAATCTTTAAACAATATTGTGACAGTCAGAACTGTTTGTCATTAACCCAAGTAAGCTATCTATCTAGCTTTGCGCAAAGGTTTGCTGCTAATCTGTAATAATATGCTTATTTTGTCTGATTCATGCCATATAATTACAATTAGTGCTTTGACTCAAATACTGAGTACATAATCAGTGATTTAAATCATAAAAAAATCCTTGGATATATATAAAGCAGACTTCAGAACCAATAAAACTCTCTGATATCATTTGTAGTGATTATTTTAATGCCAGAAAATTTTCAATGGAAGACATCCTGGATTTCTGCCAGTCTGCTATGACATGTTCCTCTTTAGAATGCTGAGGAAAAACTTCTGAAGGACTTCCCAGATGTTTCTAGTGATGGTCACTGGCTGGATGGAATGATGCCTTCCACACCACAACTAGAGCACAGCACTCGATATGACAGAAAGGTGGTGGAATCCAGTTCTGACCTCATTCATCTTCAGTTTTTACTCAATTCAGATGTCTGGGTATTTTTAGCCCATGATCACACCACTATCTGTCTTGTGCAAGAACAAGCTCCTGGCCTTTTCTTACTCTTTGTTTTTTTTTTTTTTTTTTTTTCTTGATGATGTCATGGGGTGAGGTGCAGAGTATAATAATGTCACTTGAGGAAACTTTATTTTTTATGCTTTTTTATATTTTTTATGGAATATCTCCTGGATTTTTATTTATTTTTTATTTGTTCACGAGGGTAATGGGAGAGCTGTCCTAAAATCCACTACAGCAGGCCGGCTTTAAACTGCACGCCGAGCTCTTTAGTTTCTCCATCTTGAACAGTTTTCAGATTGGCACACGTTCCAGTTCCCAATAGCAGCACGTTTGACCTCAGAAAGGCAGTTTTGAGCAGGAGGGAGAAGGAGGGGGAAAAAAATCCTGGAATGTCTGGCTGAAATCTTTTGATTTGGAGTTTAGATTCATCTCGATGGATTTTGTTTCGAGCTATGGTTTAGAACACCCACTCGCTAGCTATAGTATATAGGGGGGAAAAGCAAAGGGAAAAAAATGTCACAAAAGCTCACATTCAGCTGTTGTTTATTTAGTTTTAGCCGTTAGCTAAGTTTCGTAGTCTTTTTACATAAACACACTGCAGGTAAACCAACACCCATTACTCACACTCTCTCTCTCATTCTATCTCTCTCCCTCTCCTTTCCTTTCCTTTTCTGTATCTATCTCTCTCCGCCACCATTGCTTTCAGCTGTAAAATCTCCCTCAGCTATAGTGAGTCAGATTATTTATTTCTTTATTCTAATTATAAACTTTCACTCCACTGCATGCAATCTTACCCTACTACTACCTCCACCTCCTCTCTGTCTGTCATCAGAATCAGTAAACGAGAACCCGAGTAACTGAAGCAGTGTGTATCGACACGACGATGGAGTGAAGCTGCTTTTACGCCTTTAGCTCTCTATCTTCAATTCTTCATTGTTCTGGTCATCATCTGTCATCTCTCATTCCTCAGCCAGATGTGGGTTTACATTCACAGAAAACGTGTTGTTCAGAAACACACCCATATCTTTGATGACAGTATTGCAGCAATACAAACCCCTGTGAAATAATATTGTATAATATTATAAACCTTAATCTATTAGATCGGGCAGATTAATGTATATAAACCTGTGCCTTGAATTACTGTCATAACTACTGTTATTAGTAAATAAGACACACCATCTGACCAATCAGATTGGAGAATACATCGATGGTGTGATCTAAATAATAATATAGATATTTCATGACTTATTATAATTTCTTACTGGTGATCCCTAATTCTATTATGTAGCTAGTATTGTTCTTCATACTCCATTGATGTGCATCAAACTAAAGCCCAAGCTTTATCATGGTAGACACATCATTGTCTTTTGTGAGGCACTGAACCATAGAACCAGGTGACATTTCAGAGCTTTGAACATCAGTCATCTTGGCGTCCAGTGAGAGAGAGGGAGAGAGAGAGAGAGAGAGAGAGAGAGAGAGAGATGACACCATGCTACTCTTCTGCACAGATCTGAATGGTTATGTGATTGTGTATTTTGACCCATCAGCCACAGCTCTCACTCTGAATAAAGGCCATCAGAGCTCCATTATTAATGCTACCCTATGGACAGAATCCCGCAGTCAGCTATTCATCTCGAACTTCAAAGGGTTAAACTGCAGATTTACTCTCCCCTGCCAGTTTCCAAAGCTGAAAATGGTGTATTATGTGACTGTTATTGTAGTAGGTTTTTATCTTTCATTCAACCTCTTTTAGCTGGATGCTATCTTCGGTGTAGACCTAGCAGTTATGATTTTTGACTCCTTCCTACATTTGGGTACAGAAAGCAATGGTTGGATCAGTTTCCAGTAAAGAAGGAATGGATGCAGGATGTGATGTGGCTAGACAGAACTTTTAAACCTTTGACACATTGTTTGCAACGTTGACGCCTCGGTCATAGAGATTATCCTCGGCTGTCTGAAAATGGTTTCTTAAATAAAGCGTTCTGCTAATTTTCCTAATGTAGAGCGAGCCAACTAGCACAGTGCAAAATGTCCCACTTGGCTGGCTCCTTCTTGCTTTTATTTCTTTTCAGATGTTTGCACAAGTGGAGAGGCTTGAATAATGATGATCTGTAGGTACGGTCGGTTCCAGTTTACATTCTTCTCGCCAGTCGGCTTAAAGAGCTTTGGGCGTGTTCTCTGTAGAATGTCGACTTCACATGGTGATAAACAAAAAGCCGTCCCAGGTTTTCAAACCACCGTTTCACACGTCGCCTGCCAAACGTTTTGAAAAGAAAGTTCCAATCTACAACCCCAAAAGGTTCATTGTTCTGGAGTGTTCTTGAATTAAATCCATCGATTATGTATAGCTTGTAGTATCATTTTAACGGCTTATGAAGCCAAACGCACGAACATGTCGGAAGTTTAATGAATTGATAAAACTACACCCCTGTACGCTGCTCTTATATTATGATATATCTGTGGTGGGTTTAGACCGGTTTTAAAGGGTTAGACAGTGCAGAGCTCTGTTACTGCTGGACGGAAGCGTTCCCATCAATCCTGGTAAGCATGACATGAGCAGTGCATCAGTTTCCTGGTGGTTTCACCCCCTCCTGTGATAAATGGCAGGCTTGGGCTATGTTGGATCTGCCTCTTAAAGATAGAGTATGGATTTTCTTGGAGACTGTCTTCTAATGTGTCTCATCTTTTCTGTCCACATAGAGTAAAGAGGTGGGACTTCAGCTGCAGGAGGATTTGATGAAGGTCCTCAACGAGCTGTACACGGTAAGAGGTGCACAAATAAAAAAAACACAGTATTAATTAAGAAGTTTTCTGGAAGCTGGAACATTTGCACAGAACAAAATGGCGATTATGTAGAAAAGGTTTTCATGCTTAGAATATTCCTATGTTGCATATATCATAGCTCAGTGTGTATATTAGTATATAGTTTATACAGTATCTGAGGTGGCCAAATTGGTAGCCCCACCACCTTATACAGTACGTACAAACAAGTAGGTTCAATAGGCCATTTTTGTTTAATTCTCTTGTTAAAAAAAACTACCATCCTTTTTCTTTTCACCTTCAAAACAAAAGCTTTTATTTATGTCAATTCAGCCACAATGAGCTTCCCAATTGTGCACATATATTAATACTGTAACTATAACTACAGCAGACAATCTATAAACTATAGACGGTCCTTTCAACCAATGTCTCCTGTGTGCCAAAATAGGAAGTGTTACCACTCTTAGATAACGGATGATGAATATGGCATGTCATCCCCTACCTGGAATTTATTCACTCCTTCGTATCTGGATTAATGCCTATCTTCTCTATCCAGCTCACCATATTTTGACATTATGGGATGCATCATTTGTTCTACCTGTCTGTGTGGGTTTCTGAGTGGCTACACCCAAAAACCATGGAAGTGGGAGAACTGGTGTCACTAAACAACTCCATGGTGTCAGTGTGTGAACTGTGTGATTCCCTGTGATACACTGGTGTCCTGTACAGGGTGCATAACTGTTCTTATATACTGTATACACAATGTATGTACATGTCTCAAAAATGACATGCAGCTTTTTTTTTTTTTTTTGGTCTGTTTATTTAAAAATATTAATGAATATCACAGTCCTTCGGTGGACGAGCGGTAGGTTGGTGCATTGTCGTCATCATGGTTCGGGTTCGGTTCCAGGCCAGGGAACCAAGTCAGTCAAACCAATGGCAAGTTTTGGGAGATAGGAGCGAGGATGAGAACCCAGACAGAACTGCACATAGACAATAACTCAGCTGGGGACCCTGAAGTGAGGTGGCAACATTAGCCACCCTGATTCTATCCGGATTACTGTACTCAAGATTTCTTCAAGATCTCTGTCCCGTACACAACTGTATACAGTATTCAAATAGCAGTGAAGTGAAAAGAGCTGGCCATTCCTCCTAGACTGTGGTAAACTGAGGGTTTAACTCTCAATGCTTGCCCCAGGCCAGGATAAAATAGGAAGGTTTTGTCAGGAAGGGTATTTGGCATAGAAGCTGTGCCAGAATCCAATATGTGGACCAAAAATAACAGTCTTTATTTTTTGTACACCTGCTTGGATCTGCCTGAGAAAATCTGTAAATGTAAAAAAGAAATATATAATAATCTTTTTTGGGGGTTTACTAGAGTACCTTCAAAGATGCATAGTGTTCAAAGATTCAGTGAAAAGTACAGGTACACAATGTTTCCTTACTCCAACATACCACGCGTACACACACACTTACACACACACCCTACACTGCATTGCTGTAGTCTCTTTCAAAGGGGCTGGAAGTGAAGCTTCTGCTGCAAGAGAGGGTTTATTTATACAGTATGTGCTGCAGTGGGTATGATGAAGGAAATTTGCGCCCCAGTGCTTCGTCTTCTTCTTTCCTCTTAAAAGCATTGTGGATGTTGGTCACAGCAGGCCATCCTGGTTGTGTTCCTGACTTGCATTAAAGAAAACTACAAATGACCACAGCTGCATGTGTGCATATATTTAAAAGCAAGATCCTACACCAGGAAGTGGATTTTTTCCCCCCTTTTTCCCAATGTGCCAGTGAATTTGACAGATTGGTGCCTTCACAGATGCTTCTCAGGTTTCTCAGCGCCACTAAATTGGATTCATTGCCTTCAAAGTGTGTCGGTGTTTGGTTTCATGCTATGGTAACGAAAGACAGTTGCATTTTTTGACAGGCTTTAGTGTCATGTAGTATTTGCATGGCCTAGTTTACACAGGCTTCTATTCTGATTTGATTTATAGCAGAATTGTATTCTTCCCTAGAATATCATCAGATAATGGCCACCTACGGAGCTCTTCTTCTTTCCTTTCCTTGGGTCTCTGATGCATCTGGCACAGTCTTTGTGTTGTAACATTGTTCACCAAATTTCATAGCTGTTCCTTTTTCCTCATTATATTGTGTCTTGCATAAGCCAGTCAATTCAGACAGATAATGATGCAAACAGCACTCTGATCCCTCGCCGTGTTGCGTTGTCTTAAAGTGCCACGTTCGCCATTGCCATATTCTGACATACTGTACGGTCACAGAAGAGCACGCATTTAATTATCAGCAGGACGCTCGATGCTCAGTCATTCGAATGATACCCCAAACTTTTTCACTTAGCTGTTTGAAATTCCTGCTCTAATGCAGAACACGTGTCTGCTTTGTTCGCGGTCGTTGGGGTTCGAAAAAAGATTGAAGGTTTGGGGGGGGTGCTCCAGATTTTCAGATTTCTTTCCCCTCCCCCGTACCCCAAAGGGGCACATGCACTTGCATACATGTATGCCGATAAGGAAATGACCATAAAGCATAAATCCGTATAAAAAGTAAAACCTTTAAATAAACGTTTAACCGTGATCAAAATAGACCTGGCAGCAGTTTTTACAACACTTGCGGTTTATAAAGGTGATTAAACTAAGAAGGAATCCGAGGAGACGTGAAGTTCGGGGTGTGAGCGTTGTTAGTTCACCGACATTCTAACTTTTTTTACATTCCACGTTAAACCAGTAATGGCTCACTTATGACCCTGTTATTGAGAGAAATATTTTGGCCAAACCTGCCGATCCCGAATTCTCTTCATTTTTTAATAAATAATGACACAGCTAAGATAAGTATTCACTGCATCTTTTAAAAGGATGTATCAGCAGTGTAAGTGATGGAATTAGGGGTCATTAAAATGTCTTTTGGAGCCAGGGAATGATTGACGGTTCTGGCAATTATGTCATCTTGTTCTGTTACTGGCAAAGATTCCTCTCCAGGGAGTATTAGACAGCGGGGACATTCCGTTCATTTTTAGAATAAGAAAACCCCATGAGCCCCCATACTCCTGTCCGAATTCAAGCCATCAAAAGACATCTTTCATTGTTTGCCATAGATTCTTTTCTATTGGTCCAGTTTTCAGCTATTATAGTTATACAGTTGACCGGTGCCACGGTTACATCAATTCCAGTTCCAAAGGCACCGGAGAGATTGTCAACACAGATTGTCGGACTTGAACCAGACAGATATGTTAGCCCTGCTAGCTAGTATAGACTGACATTGTTGTGGTTGTGATTGTTCTTGGTTTTTAAGAAAGCACCATGCTAGAAGGAGAGGAAAACTATTTGATCGTGCATGCTCGAGTGCAAGCAAAAACAATTTGGGCAAATGATTCTGGAGCAGGCCTTGTATGTAAGTCATTATACTAAGCTGAGGCTGAAAGGGCATTGGCTCAAGCATATTTCCTGTTTCCTACAACCAAGCTGTCTGCGCTTACTCAGCCACCTGAACAAATTCTGCAGCGAGTACTAAAAAGCAAAGAATGGCTAGACTCGAACCAAAACAACGAAGGCAATAGTAGAAAATATCCATGCCTGTATATGTGAAATCTGTTTTCCTAAACACTGGAAACCTAAACGTCATAAATCTCACACACACTCTAATTTTATATGAATAAATCTTATATGTAGACTTTGATTAATATCTGATGGTTACAAACCTCTTTGGGTTTATATACTCATTTACTCCATGGTCATTCTGCGCACTGCATTTTACTATTACTTCATGTACTGTAAGTGACCTGCACCTTAAATATGTCATTAGCCATAACATAATTGCACTACATGTAACATATAATGTATTGCATATCAGGTGGCCAACATTACAACCTCACTCCAGGGTCCCCAGTTGAGTTATTGCCTGTGTGGAGTTTTGTCTGGGTTCTCATACTGGGTTCTATCTCCCAAATCTTGCTATTGGTCTTATTACATAATTGGTTAATTGTTCCTATGTATGATCCTGTCCAGGGTAAAATAGTTACTAGAAAGTGAGCAAGAGGGGCAACATTTGTGAATTACTGGCTAGTTAGTAGGACAGAGACCATAGCAACCAGCAGGATGTCTGGTCACTACCGTATAGCTGCAGTGAGGCATGTAAAAATGCCTGGCATCGCAAACATAGGATTGATACATGATATTCTTTCTAATTCAGTACATCGTCCCGTTAACATTTAGACATCACAGTGCTAACCGTGCTCTTCCGCTTTCTACTTCAGGTAATGAAGACGTACCACATGTACAACGCGGACAGCATCAATGCCGAGAGCAAGCTGAAAGAGGCTGAGAAACAGGAAGAGAAGCAGATGGGACGTGGGGTACGCCAGGAGGAGCGCCAAACACCACGCTCGCCTGACACGCTTGCCAGCGTCAGGCTTGACGACAAGCCTGTTCGCCGGAGCTCTGTGAAAAAGATCGAGAAGATGAAGGAGAAGGTGAGGACTTAAATAATAGAGAAGAGCTGAATTGATGACACTTGTGCTGGTGGTGGTGGTCGTTGAGGTGAAAGAAGCATCGTGTGGGTGGTAAAAGGGTGAAGGATGGAAAACTTGTTTGAAATAAGTGGTGACTGGTATAGTGCAAACCATGGTTCTGTATCAGGACATGCATTCACAAAGCATGTTGATCTTATTCTTGTTTATGATCTCATTCATAAGGAATACATTGTTGGTCTGCGATCAAATTTGCTCTCATTCCTCTCTTAAACTGCAGACAGTGAATAAGAATTCTCAGTAGGGCATAGTAACTGGTTTTACTTGGGGATACTTTAACGTCTGTCGGGTTATCTGATATCTTATAGAGCATACAGTCTTTGTGCACTTCTGACCACATCTCAGGTTATTCGGCTAGGCTTTTTTTAATAAACAGCCTTTTCAAGCTTATCCACAACACGTTGTGCTTAAATAGTATTGTCACTGGATTTATACCCTTCAGAAGATTATGAGTGTATGAGGTTGGTATCAGACTGATGCCACTATTACTATTGAATTGTGTATTTAGTTTGTTAGACCTGCATCTTCTTCCTGTGAACATCAGAATCAGAATATTTTATCACAAACATTGTAGAATTTAATGCTTTCCCTTCGACCTTGGACCACAAGGGTGACAATAAAGCGGTTTGGTGGTAATGGTAAAATGGTCAGGTTTGTTAGACCTCAGTTCCAACACCATCTGACAAGTTGATATGAAGGACAATCACAGCTGTCTAGAATGTCCTTTTAGAAAAGACAACTCTGTCCTTAACTTCATTCTGCAGGGTTAGAAAAGGACAGGGCATGGACAGAATTTGTGCTGGCAGCTTGAACATTTCTTTGTCGACTAGCAGCCATGAACCATTCAGAGACACCTGATCCACATTGCTAGTTACTGGCCCGAGTGGTTTAATGGCTCGTGTTCAATGTTCATTTTCTCTCTTTTCTTTTCATACCGCTTGCTTTCCATCTCCTTTTCCAGCGCCAAGCCAAATACACTGAGAACAAGCTGAAAGCCATCAAGGCAAGGAACGAGTACCTGCTGGCTCTGGAGGCGACCAACTGCTGCGTGTTCAAGTACTACATTCATGACCTCTCCGACCTCATTGACGTAAGTCCTCCTGTGCCTCGTCGCCATAGTTTCCTTGGCTTTTAGCCTACTAGTGCCTACAGATCATTTCTGAACACTGCATTAACACACACTATCATTAACTTATATACACTACGGCTATGATCTTTACTTGGCCGACACCCAAACAGCTCCCTGTAGTCATCTATAGTGCAGAAGACCTTTTAAATCCATATGTACTATAGTTCACTTAACCTGGAGCCATCTGATTATTTTTTTTCCTTCTATTTATATATTCAACTCCCCGCCCACTGCAGCCTGTTAATGGTGGCAGTCAGGAAACATTACTTATTGATTTTTAACTCAGTAAGCTTGTGGGATTTGTTACATTTTTTTCTTCGAATTTCTGAGTTCATGGATGATTTACTTTAAAAAAAATAATAATAAATTAAAAACACACACACACACACACACACACACACACACACACACACACACACACACACACACTCACACACACAATCCTGTATCATGACCTTATTTGGTCTTATTTCCTAACAGCTTCTTCATTTCCCAAACAAATTTCCAGAAATTTCTCCCATTATCCTTATTGTGAATGTGTACACAGACTTCTCTACGGTCACTGTTCAACAACAGGTCAAATAAATAAATAGCTTTTAATTTTACGTGTCCGCCGCTACAGATCTGTGGAAACCGTTCTAGGTTCGAGCCTGCTGGGTTTGTTTTTTAGCTCATGTACACTTAACCCTTTCCTTTTAACCCACCAGTTAATTTCTGGATTCGACTTGGTGCCTTGTCGATATCCATGAAGTTACATATTTATTCATTAAAAACCCACCCACATGATTTAACTCATTTTTTCAGTGTAATTTTAAAAAATATTACGGTATATCAGTCTCACAATATAAAATTTTTAGCCCCGAAATCTAAAATCGCTGTTGTCTCGTTTAAGTGGTTGTAACTGCTTCACTTATTATGTAGACCTCAGGCAACTCCACAGGGAAGCTCTTCGAACAGGGATTACTTCTTTTTCACCATGATCCTTAGATCCTCCTAGGGCTGAAGCTCATGATCAGAGCTGGTGACTACACCCAGGATGCCATGAATATGAATGATAGTTTTAAACGGTGCGTTCACTCGGTTTAGGGAGACCCGAGCATGCTGGGAAACATATGATCTATATAAAGATAATACAGTAGATGTAGAGGGTTTGAGCTCTGCTGAATGATCAAATAAGCTAAAGTTCACCAGGCTGCATCTCTGTGGTGTTTATGTACGCGGTCTTTGTGTTTTAATTGCCTTTTGTTCAAATAAATAATGCACTACTTCCTGAATATAATAAGACCATACAGGAACCAGTGCAATAAAACCTTCCAAATCTGTCTGTTCTGAGTATGCTGTTGTATATTTTAAGGCAATGCAGCTATGCCCTGTTTCAAACAAATATGTTTTCTTGTAAAGTTTCTTTCTCGTTTATCTAGAAAATCCTTCGTACCCCATGGGTTTGAAAGTTTTGTGTGGGTTGATTTCCTGATTGTGGTGACATTTAGCCCTTTTTAACTGTTGAAAAATGAAAGTTCCACCACTGAATGTAAGAAAACATGGGTTTTAAATGAAATGTTTTCAAAGTGACTTTCACAATCACAATCTGATCTCCTGATCTCATTGAAAATAAAGAACACAAATGAGAGAGTGTAATTTTCTTTTCTTCAACCTTTACTTACGGTTAAAATGTCTTCACTTTACAGAAATGTTTGTGTCGTTACATCATTGGGACGCAATGGCAACACGTGACCTTCGTTCTACATCCATGTGTAGCAAAACTCTAGGACTCTCTGGCCAGCCTGTACATTGTGCATTGTTTAATTAAAGCATTTTGAGTAAATTCCCTGAATTTGCTTATTGTTTCTTTTTGCTCATTTCTCTTGTTCAGTGCTGTGACCTGGGCTACCATGCCAGCTTGCACCGGGCTCTGCGTACCTACCTCTCTGCTGAGTTTAACGTGGAGACGTCCAAGCATGGCGGCCTAGAGACGATCGAGAGTGCAGCTGAGAACCTGGAGGCTCAGGCTGACAAACAGAGACTAATGGAGACCTACAACAACATCTTCTGCCCTCCCATGCGCTTCGACTTCCAGTCTCATATGGGGGACCAGGTAAATCTACGCACGTGCAAATTGAGTGTTTGAAAGCGTCACACGTTATAGCTGTTTGTTTGGGGTTGGAATGACTTTTTGGATCGAGGCTAGGAGGTGTAACAGCACTGTCGCCGTGTGTTTAGTCCGGATTTCTTATTGCAGTTCTGTGACTTCAAAGCGGCTTGTATGCCTGAATCCCTCTGTTCTAATCATGCTAATTATTTACTCGTCCTGCAGCTGTAAACAAACAACAGCATGAAGGCATTTCTTTATAAACACATCTGCTGGACATTTATAGATTTCGTTGCTTCTGCCAGATTTCTATTTGCCAAGAAGGCAAAGGCAATGTAAGTGAGCAAAGTTGTGTGTTTTTTTTTTGTTTTTTTTAATGTATCTATTGTTCTGTCTCTCAGTAGGTTTCCAAACAGCGCCTCATACACACAGGAATGAAATGTATGGCCAGGTTTATCAGCCATGTAACAAGTTCTCATGAGTTGTCAGTGGTTTGTTATTGAAGAAAGAGAGGTTGTAGAGGTTTCTACTACCGCCTGTCAAAAACCGTGAGAAACTCAGACAGATAACAGAAGTGCTGTTCTTTTCTGTACTTTTGCTCTTTATGCAAATAACCAATGATTTTCTCTTCTGCATTGAGGCTTTGTGAAACCTCAGTGCTCAGATATGTGTGTGTGTGTGCGTGTGCGTGTGCGCGTGTGCATGTGTGTGTGTAAGGGCCTTGCAGCTTTTTGGTCTAATGCAGTGTATTTGACCCCATCTGTGACTGCCTAACCTGTCCCACAGGGAGACAGGGCCACGATATGATGGCCAGATGTTCCCCGTGTGTGTGTGTGTGTGTGTGTCTGTGTGTAAGAGAAACTGGTGAGAGTCGTACTCTCTTTCTGCAAGCATGATTCAGTGCACCTTCAAAAACAAGAACAAACAAAATGGAGAAGAAGAATATTTGTGTTTCTAGCTTAAATGTAAAAGTACACAATGGTTACGTTTATCATGGAATAACTGCTATGTGCTTTCATTCTCTGTTGGTGGAACGGCAGTTTTTCAATTAAACAAAACAGTATTTGTACAGTTTTTTTCTAAACTCACTCCAGTAGGTTTATACAGAATATTGTATAATATCCAGTAGGTTTATACAAGAGGCTTGATGCTGTGGCACATGCTACTTTTTCCCAATCCTGCCTTTTTAGGAAATAATTTTTTCTACTCACCAAAATAATCAGCTTGAGCAGAGGCTAAACGCTATATGTTAGTTTCTAAATTCAGGAAAACGGATGTGGACATTTTATTAAACTGAGCTACAGTACAACACTTAAACTAGAACAATCCTGTAGAGTTTTAACCTGCATCTTCCAAATTAATGTAAAATCCCTGTTCAGAATAAAGCTCTGTTAATCCAATAGGGGGGAAAATAGAGCAACTCGGCTGCTAAACACACACGCTAGCGGTCTTTTAATTGTATCTGAAATCTAAAATGAAACAGTTGAAGCTGTATCCATTTTCCTAAAAGAACTTTCACATCAGAAGAAAAGAATACTTAAACCCAAATTTAAACCCAAACTTAAACCCAAATTTTGTCTGTACATTTTAGATGAATTAAAAATATATATATAAATATATATATATATATATATATATATATATATATATATATATATATATATATATATATATATATATATATCAGTACATTACACCACAGTTTCTTCACATATCCCAGCTTTCTAGGTCGGGGTCAGCATGGCATCAGCCATTATGCAGCACTCTTGGAGGGTTGGGGGCCTTGCTCAGGGGCCCGGCAGGGGCAGCTTGACGGTGCTGGGCTTGAACCCATATCTTTTCAATCAACAACCCAGAACTTTACCGCTGCCCCATTTCAGAGCAATTGTTAATGTTTTTTAGCTTGGTATTCTTCTAAAGTGATTATATTTTATTTCTTTTTATTTCTTTTTTTTTTTTATTTTTTGAGGTCTGGTCCTCATACACTGGACAAGGAGTCATTGTAATGTCATGCTTTATACACAGGCTGATTATGTGCTTTGTTACCATTAAATACTATATAGAGTAAAAGTTAAGATGATTGGCTGTAGAAAACTGGGCCCTAATGCAAGCATGTCCTGGGACTGGACAAATGTATTGGAGCTTAGAATTAGTCTATTGCTGCAGAGATATTTGACATTTGAATATATATATAATATAAAATGAAACAAGTTGTCATTATGAAGATCTTCTAATATTTCTATTCCTTTGTGCTATAATTGCAAAAATTAGAAGGAAAATTATAATATAGAAAATTAGAAAATAATCTCTCTCTCTCTCTCTCTCTCTCTCTCTCTCTCTCTTTTCTATTATTTTTTTTTCTTTCTTTCTTTCTTTTTTTTTTAATAAAGATGGGCTACATGTGTGCTCAGCAGCCACTGCAGGTAGAACTTCTGCAGAGGTGCCAGCAGCTCCAGTTTCGTCTTTCCACACTCAGGATAGAGAATGAGGAGGTAAATGCACGCGCACACACACACAAGCGCGCGCGCACACAGACGCGCACACACACTCATGCACACACACACACATGCACACACACATACACACGCGCACACACGCACACACACTCGTGCACACACACACGAGCACGCACACACACACACATGAGCACACACACTCGTGCACACACACACGAGCACGCACACACACACATACACACACACACAAAAGTCTCCAGCAAAAACATTTTTGACTCATACTATAAGAGACTGTATATTCTCTTGAAACATTCCTCCTATGCTGTCATTCTAGTCTCACACCACGCACCTGTTTATTCTCTGCTATAAATCATTACAGGTTCTGTTAGTGATCGTTGATTGTTGTAATAACCTCAGGCACATAAATGATATTTTAATTTTTTTTTTGTTGTTTTCTTTTTTAAACGTAATTTGCTTCTAGTATAAACAGATAGACTGTATATTTGCATGCATTACTCCATCTCCCTTTTCCTCTTGTTTAGGTGAAGAAGACCATGGAGGCGACTCTGCAGACCATCCAGGACATGGTGACCATCGAGGACTTTGATGTGACTGACTGCTTTCACCATAGCAACTCCATGGAGTCAGTAAAGTCTACGGTGTCTGAATCGTTCATGAGCAAACCGAGCCTTGCCAAGAGACGAGCCAATCAGCAGGAGACTGAGCAGTTCTACTTCACGGTGAGACTCAGATGGATGGGTGGATGGATTGGATTAGATTAAATTAGAAGTTTAGATTGGATGGACAGATGGATCGATTGGATTGAAAGATGGCTGGATTAAATTAGATTGACTGGATGGTTGGATTGATTAGATAGATGGATAGATTGGATTAGATTAGATTGATTGGATGGACAGTTGGATTGATTTGATAGATGGATGGATGGATAGATTGGATTAGATTAGATTGATTTGATGGACAGTTGGATGGTTGGATTGATTTGATGGATGGATGGATTGATGAATGGATGGATTCATTGGATTTAAAGATGGATTGATAGATTGGATTAGAATGGGTGGATGCATTTGATTTGATTGATGGATTGATGAATCAACAGTTTGATTGGATTGATGGGTGGTTGGATTAAAAAACTGATTGGATGGATGGATGGATGGATGGATGGATGGAAGGATGAATTTAAACACAGCCTTTCATAAGGCTTCCTTTCACACAGA
Source organism: Tachysurus fulvidraco (assembly GCF_022655615.1). NCBI lineage: Eukaryota > Metazoa > Chordata > Actinopteri > Siluriformes > Bagridae > Tachysurus > Tachysurus fulvidraco. The sequence continues at coordinate 13,237,073 of NC_062519.1, forward strand.
CGTTTTATTATTTATTATTATTTCCACCTTCATTATATTATATTTCCACCCTCATGTTGAAACTTTTACATTCATATTACCTTTTAATTTTGTTGTTGTTGTTGCTGCATCTTGGTGTTTTATTGGTGTGTTATTAGACACGTGTGTGTGAGACAGGATTCAGTTTTGGTCTCTCTGGGATGTTAAATTGCAGCTATAAAAAAAGGTTTTTACTCAATCAGATAGTTATTCATTGTGATCTACGTCATTTCTACTAACCGCTCTTCAATTACAGTAATTATCACTCTTTATTTCAGATCTGTGTCATTCACAAATTTTGTGTCCAAACGTGATAACCGAGGTATTCTTGAGGAAGCCGAGGTTTATACGAATGCGAAAGGTTTCGGTGTTTCGGCTGGCAGTGTGGCAAACAATATAGACTAAAGATACATTGATAAGATGGAGGGGTGATTTTAACTTTGATATAGAACAAGGTTCTTTCTCTCTAACATTGTACCACCTGCCAACTTCCTATTTTCACTTCCTCTTTCCTCCTTTTATGGCCTCCTTTCTCTCCTGACATTTTCTCTCTCTTGTGTGAGAGTATGACATTCAGTCAATAGAGACGATTTTCATATCGTCTGTCATTTATAATTCTCTCTCTCTCTCTCTCTCTCTCTCTCTCTCTCTCTCACTCACACTTTCTTTCCCTTTGAGATACGTTGTGTGTCTTCTGAGAAATGAGCTGTCAGGGTCCTCAGTGCCCTCAGCTCTTTAATGTTTACATCAGCCAGTGTGTTAGACGTGTGGCGAGAAACGCACAAATAATAAAAGGCAGATGAAAATGAGCGAAAGATTAGATCTAGAGAGCAGGGGGGAAAAGAGGACACAACGTTTCCAATGTAGACAAATAACGGAGATGGATGGTGAAAGACAAATAGATGACAAGTCAGCATTCTGTGTTTCAGAAACTGAAGGAGTTCCTAGAGGGCAGGAACCTCATTACCAAACTGAAGGCCAAGCACAACCTTCTCCAGAAGACCCTGGGAGAGAGTAAGTTATCTAGCTGTGTGTGTGTGTGTGTGTACGTGTGCATATGAATGTTTCTGATTAGAGATAGAATGCTATAGCATGAGTCAGACAGAGGATAGAGAAACAGTGAAGTTCTCTCGAAACTCTGTACATCGGAGCATTTTTCTTTTAAAGTAATTTGTTAAAGCAAATAAACACAACTCGCTCCTGTTCCCGGGAATGAGCAACAGAGGTGAAATGTCGGGTATCACACTCCAAGTGGAGACTGGAAGGACAAGGAGGTTTGCATGTGTGAGCTTGTGCGTATGCGAGAGCACGTCTCCGAGTGCACGTGTGTGTCCGCGAGTGCATCTGTGTGCAAGGGCATCTGCACATACGAGGCTGTGCAAGTGTGTCTGCATGGGTGTGGCTGTGTGCAAGTGTGCTCGAGCGTGTGCGCAAGCTAAGCTCTAGAACACGTCGTCAGTGATATTTATCGGTTTCATTTTATTTATCACAATCTACAGAAACATGATATTCACGTTACATAAAGTACGCAAAATTGCAAACTGAGTCTTTGTAAGACACATTTTTATGGAAAAAATATATTTGTGTGTCGAATAGTGAACATGGCAAAAATGTTCCTGCTATTTGGCCACATTCCTTAAAGAAACGTATCATTTTATTTTTATTTCAATTTATACATTACAGTTCAGTTTGTCTCTATATATAATACGCAGTACGAGTCCATACTATGTGTAATGTACATCTATTTACATTTTTATCTATATACATTATGCTTATGTGCATTCTTGTACATAAGTATCTTACAGTGTGTATTTCTTCTTCTTTTTTTTTCTAATTCTTTTCAGGGGTGTTGTGTATAAGGGTCTTTTTACACCTGGTCACTTCATGTGTTTTCTCTGATCCGATAGCTATCAGATTTGTTAAAACTGTTCAATTTACATTAGGCCACATAAACGCGTCTCGGCGAATCGGATATCAATCCGATCTTTCTACTCCTGCCCAAAATGCAAATATATTTTACATCATTTCCAAGGTAATTGGAATGGAACACGCTTTGGTGTATGCGGTTGCTACAAAAAACAGCATTTACTGTTTGCTGCATTTTCGCTGGTGGCAGCAGTGCATTTTAAGACCCAACGAGACACCTGGGTGAAAGATCGGAGCCAGCGCTGGTGGGAAAACATGTTTGTTTCTGGCGCGATGTACGACTCGCGAGTCACCTGCGAGTGACGTTCTTCCGTTTGGGAGTTTAGCGCTGACATATGTGACTTGAACAACCACATGCATTTACACCTGTCCAGTTACATCTGAAATGCGTCCCAGACCTCCTCCTGAAGTGGTTTGAACGATCGGATTTATATCTGTCTCGAAACCGTTTCGGATGGCATTTAGACCTGGTCTTTATACCATCGGATAGCTATCGGATCACAGAAAACGCATGAAGTGACCAGGTGTAAAAAGCCCTAAATGTTCTGTAAACTTTGTTGTATTATATACAAGGACAGTAAAGTTTCTTATCTCCATTAAACCTGTGACAGGCGAGGGTTATTACATCATAAAATACAACGGCCAATCGTGTTGCTATATGCAAATGTAGATCATGCAAACTCTTCAACAGTCACACTCTAGACATTTGGACTCTAGTTTGTGTGTGTGTGTGTGTGTGTGTGTGTGTGTGTGTGTGTGTGTGTGTGTGTGTGTGTGTGTGTGTGTGTGTGTGTTTGTGTGTGTGGTAAGAAATAGTGACGGAATTTGAAGAGAAAGGAAGTTATAGAAGAGTGAGATATTTAAGGAGAGGCAAGATTTCATCTCCCGTCTCTCTGTTTTTCTGTCTCGCCTCCCACTCTCATTCTTCCAGCCCTACCGTGTCAGCAGGGAGGATTTTAGATAGCGTAGACTGAAACAGATGGAAAAAGACAGAAAAAAGTTGTTCCTACTGTTAGGATCCTCCAGTGTGTAACGAGCACACTACACAGCAGTGTATTCCTTACGGCTACACAAGTGGAGATGGTAATGACGGATGTTATTTGCGAGCTTGTCGTGGAATCGGGGGTAGATTACTGCAAGAGAGTGAGAAAGAGAGAGTGAAGGAGATGCTTGGGTACTTGCTGAATTAGACCCTGAAGATGCTGCATTGCATTCTGGGTGATTAAATTGATGCATGTCAGCTCGATGTGTTAAAGAACGTTCTTTTTAATTTGGAAGCACCTGTGTGTATTAAAGCGTACTAATTAAGGATGAACCTAGCTCATCATTGCGTGACTAAACTGTGTGTGTGTGTGTGTGTGTGTTGCTTAGCATTCATTCTGCATCATGGGTGGGGTATGTGTGTAAAGGGTTATGTGGGCATGTCTTCTTTTTCTTTTCTTTTTTTTTTTCTTTTTTTTTCTTTTTTTTGGCAGCTATGTAGAATTTGTGAGAATAGGGTGGGTCTTTTTTTTTTTTTTTTTTTTCCTCCCCCATTTTCTCCTAAAAGTGATGTGGATCTGAAAGCAGAAACCCCACAGGAGGGAGAGAGGAAGAAGGGAGAAAAAGAGATCAGACCATTCTGCTGCAATCATGTTTAGCTAACTCTCTCTCTCTCTTCCTCTCTCTCTCTCTCTCTCTCTCTCTCTCTCTCTCCCCCCCTCCAGGTCAAAAGACTGACTATTGCCTTGCCAGGTAGGTGCGGCGCACGCATAATAATGAATCTCAGTAGTAGCATAATATCAGCCAGATGTTTTCTTTTAATGTCTAGTTTATATCGTAAATATTTCGTCTAGACGTAATCATGATTTATTTAAAGCAGCTGATTTACACATTATGGACCAGGGAAATAGGACGAGGCCACACGGCAGCACTTTTATTAATTTATTCATTTATTTGATTTTATTTATTTATTTTGCGTTAGCCTCTGGTCATGTGTGCTGGTGTGTGTGTGTGTGTAAAAATAGGGTTTGTCTCTAGAGGATAATTTGTAGTGGTTAAGGGCTATACACGCTTGTGCATGTGTAGAAAAATGGGAGCAGCTTGGAGTGAAAATGATCACCATCCGTCTCTGTCTCTCTCTTTCTCATGAACAACAGTGGACGGAGGAACTCGACCGCGAGGACACAGGTAATATCCGACTGTATGTGTGTGTGTGTGTGTGTGTGTGTGTGTGTGTGTGTGTGTGTGTGTGTGTGTGTGTGTGTGTGTGTGTGTGTGTGTGTGTGTGTGTGTTTGGCAGATGAGCTCACACAGTCACAGTCCCCCGTTGAGACCATTTGCTCCACCTGTGCTTTCTTTTCTTTGCATGCCTCACACTAATCCTTGTTGTTCCTATTCAAACCTGAACACATACTGTTACACCTCCTGTACCACTGAAAACACTGCTGCTTTCCAAAGCCTGCAAAAGTCCCTAACCGAGCCTGGAATTAAATCCCCACAGACACACATACATCTCAGAGTGGCAATGTGTGTTCACGCTCTGTCTCCATGCTCCGGCTCCCTGTCTTCCCGTCAGTACATTTTGCAGGATTCATTAAACTCCTTTGCGTCTGTAGAAGCAAACAAAAGAAATGAATCAAATCTTTCATTTGTGTGTTGAATCTGAAGCTCAATGTTCATGTCGCCCCCTAGGGTTGACATAAATCTATTACACTGGACTTCATTTTAATGCAGTCAAGAAAGGATCTAAAGTCTGTAAGGACTGTATGGGGACTAATGTAGAGGATTTGATTTATAATATGTAAGCTCACAGAGGACAATGAGACAAGTGATGAGTTCTGTGGCTGTATATATAGGCAGTACAGAAGGAAAAAAAAAACCTTAAACCACTCGAGTATTGGGTCCATCACAAACCACCAAAACTATCTCCTATAGATGTTTAACGGCACAGAGAAGGCAATTAAATAATCAAAAGATTCACATTTTCAATTTTCTGCTCAACAAACCAGTCAGTGAGGACCGGATTGTAGAAACACGCTAGCTAAAATCTTATTTTAAAAAATAAGATCATTTTAAGAATCCCTCAATCTCAATGGGATACCTGAAACTTCAGATCGTCTAATTACAGATGTTTGTCTAATAACAGATGTTTGTCTAATAGCTAATAATTCCTGGCTAATAATGCAAATTCGAAACTAGGATAAATTGGTGGATTATAGTCTATTATTTAGTAGCTCACAGAATAAATAAAAATAAAAACCCAACAGTTTTTTCGTGCCCCTGTTACAGTTCATTGCCACATGATTACACTCTTCTCCTCACTTGATTGGCTGTCAGTCACTGTATATTCTGACTACTGTCAGACGTCACCTAAGCTGCCAGGTGATGTACATGTACGAATGCCCCCCCCCCTTAATTTATCAGAAAATAGATGCTCAGATCTGTAAAAGAGCACCGTTGCCACATGTTGCCACATATCCCCTGTCAGAAACGAGTGAGGTTCTATACATCCAGTATGTGCAGGCATTAAAGCCCATACGCTCTGCCTGAATCGAGCCAGTGTGTGTATGAGTGTGTGTCTTGGCGTGACCCCCACCGAGCCTAACGTGCCCCAAATTCCATTTCGATCAGCCATTTCCGCTTTACCCAAACAAATAAAAGGAAGCTGTGAAAAGAAGCGGTCTCCTAGCAACCACCACGTTCAGTAGCCCCCTTTTCCCCCCTGTGGATTGGGAGCATGCAGCTTTTTTCCTTTCCTGGTCTGAAACCTCTATCCCTCCACAAATATTATTGCTCTTTTAATGCCAGGAGTTTTTCAACAGGAGCCTTTTATAAAGATATTTTTTCTAAATATTATTGGTTGAAAACTGTTCTCTTATTCTGACTCGTCTTTTTTATACTGTTGTTCTTAATTTACTCAGGAATCCGTTCAGGTCATACCGCTGATCGTAGAGAGCTGTATTCGCTTCATCAGCCGACATGGTAAAAATCTGTCTCTCTCTCTCTCTCACACACACACACACACACACACACACACACACACCCTGGTCTTGCTCTTGGCTGTAAGCCCTGCAGCTCCTGTTCCTCTCCCTGTCTAAGCGAACAAAATGTTCACTACGCGTCATTAATCACAGTGTCTGCTCTGTAAAGCAGAACCGTTTAATACAGTAGCTCATAAATTTTCATTCAGAACACTGCAATAAGCAGCGGTTTGGCTTCAATACACAGTCCTGATCAGTCCTAATCAATCTTTCTAAGTGAAAGACGTTTAGTTAAAACTGCGGAAGCTCTTATCTAAAACATGAACTCCTTATTGAGGTAAAGTTTGAATGAAGAAGGGCTTCCTGTGTTTATAACTCGTAAAGGCGACTAACATGATGTCACTTTGTCTGGCAGGCCTGCATCATGAGGGTATCTTCCGAGTGTCTGGCTCTCAAGTGGAGGTCAATGACATTAAGAATGCCTTTGAGAGGGGTAAGATGATCTAATCCGTGACTCTGCCATCCCTTTATTTTCTGGAGCTCTCAGCATTATGAAATGGATGAGTCACTATGTTCAGCTGCCAAAACGAATCTCGGCTCTTTTACTTTGTCTCTAACACACAATCTCTCTCTCTCTCTCTCTCTCTCTCTCTCTCTCTCTCTCTCTCTCTCTCTCTCTCTCTCTCTCTCTTTCTCTCCCTCTCTCAGGTGAGGATCCTCTGGCCGGAGATCAGAACGATCACGACATGGACTCCATTGCCGGTGTACTTAAACTCTACTTCAGAGGCTTGGAACACGCTCTTTTTCCCAAGGAAGTCTTTCATGACCTCATGGCCTGTGTCTGTGAGTGCACTCACTTCACTTCACTTCCTCACACTGCACACTGTTTCAGATTCTATTCACTTATTCACTCCATAATATTTTCATACACGCATGCAAAAAGAAATCCACACTGAGATGTTTAAGATCTTGTGTAACTACTGTAAGGCATCTCACCTCTCCTGCATCCTACAATGTTTAGCTGCTACTTGTGTTCTGTCATCATCGACTCTTTCATATTAAACACCAAGTTAAACCCTAATATGCATAATAAAGGTTTATGCTTCACACTAGCATGGAGCGTATGGGCAGTGTAGCAGTACTAATAAAGTTTAGTCTGATTTTTCCTGTACATTTGAGACTCTCTAGAACTGTGAGATACAGCTAGCTGATCGTTTCAGCTTGCTAGCTTAGAATATAGTGTTTTACATCATCAATAATGTGCGTTCTCTTGTCAAAATCAAGCCATTAAGGCACAAAAATACAGTGAAAGTGAACAACACCTCTTTCTTCATCATCTTCTTCTTTTTTTAGCACCAGCTTTCATCTAGGCAATGCTAAATCTTGACTATCATCCATCATTCACTAGTTTCTCACCAAACGACAGAATAATGAATTCTGTACATTCTGAGAAAGAAACAAATAAAGAACAAACCAAACAACATATAGTAGTAGTATAATTTAAAAAAAATAAAAAAAAGAACATTTAAATGTACATACAAAAGTAGTCATTGAGTTTTTTTTGGAATGAGAGTATATGAGGCACTGTGTTAAAGTCTAACTGTCCTGATCGTGTCCCTGCAGCCATGGAGAACCTTCAGGATCGAGCCGCTCACATCCGCAAGGTCCTGCTGAATCTTCCCACCAACACCCTGGTCATCATGCGATACCTGTTTGCATTCCTCAACCAGTAAGTGCTTCCGCTGGTTTACCATCAGCTCCTGCTTCTGGTTTATTGGAGCTTATTCTCAATCAGAACTATCGCAGATGTTTTGTACATTTGGGCCAGGTTTAAAAGCTGTGAAGTCTGCAGGGATATTTGGCAAATGAGGTCAGCATTTCAAGTCTGCGGTTCGTTTGTGATTTAGAGGCGAAGCTGAAGCCAGATTCTGCTGGGATTGTTAAACCTGTGAGCTTTTCGTTTGGTGGACCACAGCTAATCTTAGCTTCACTTATTTCTTTGCTTTATATAATCTTTTCATTTCACAAGGATTTTTAGTATAACGTATACTATATCTGCCAACTTCAGTTCTTTGTAACGCTTCCATTCCTCTTTCCTGCTTTTCTACGGTCAGAATGAATTTAAAAAAAAAAAAAAGTTCTAATATGGTTTAGGACGGCATGTGTTCTTGGAAGTGTGTGGTTTCCCCGTTGATAAAAGCTGCTTCAGGCCAGATATCGTGGCAGATAAAGGGATTTAGGTACAGTATGGTGTCGCTTTCAGGCTGTTTGTAATGTTTTCTAGATGAAAGAGTCCTCTGTTTGCTCCACTATAATTGTCCAGTCATAGACTAGCTCTGTTAAACTGTAGTTTTTTACTTATAATATAATTTCAGTCTCGCGTTCCTATTGAGATATACATAATTTGAATAATTAGGTGTATTTCTGATTATTCAAGTGTAAAAGCTGCTGAGCGTGCGCCACAGAAAGGTGTGCGAAAACCAAACCTTCCAGAGAGTAAGTGTTGTGCTGGCGGAAATGCCTTGTCGATCTGAGAATGACCAGACTAGTTTGAGCTGACAGGAAATCTACGATGAAATACAGACCTATAAGCACTCATTGCAACCGTGATGAGTAGAAAAGCATCTCAAGTTGCACAACACACAACAAACAACACTTCCCAGTGCAGAAATAGTGAGCCTCTGGTGAGGATTTGACGTTTGGTGAGTGGGCATGTACACCCGCTTTTAAATAAATGCAGTCTAATCAGCCTTGTGCTTCTGATCACTTCCGAACATATGGTCTAGCCTTAAATGTGACCTATTATGGGCCAGGATAAAGTGCAAAAGATTAAAAGGAACAAAGTAAGCAGATCCCTGTGAACTGGTTGTACCGCTCATAAATCCTGACCCGAACGTCTCCATATGGATTTGTTTGACCCCAGTGCCCTAGCCGCCTCCTCCCTTGTGTGTCTGATTGACTACAGCTCTGTCTGACTCATGGTCTTGTCACAGATCATGATAACGCTATAGCACGCTGTGGGATAGTGAGAAACGTGCTAAACGAGGGTTATTTCCCCATGGACGATCCCACAGCGTCGTCTCTGCCTCAGGCCTAATGAACTTTCATAGACAAGGACAAGTGCTTGAAAAAAGTGGGTGGTGTCTCTTTAATCTGGGACATGTGCTGATGTACTGTATACAATAACCCACATTCTGTGACAGTGACAGAAGGTTTTGTATGTTTTAACACACACATACAGTATGTGTGTATTTAATGGATTTAGAGATCTAGTCAACAGAGTGCTAAAAAAAAAGAAATTGGGACAGACATCTTTCTTTCTTCTTTTCTTTTCTTTTCCTTTCTTTTCTTTTGTCTGTCTGTCTGTCAATTTAACCAAGCAGGAAACTTTTTTTTTTTTATTCAGATTTTTTCCCCCAACTAGTCATAATAACAAAATTTCCTCGACACTTTTTCTAATTATTTTATAAAAATATTTTATAAAAAGCATCTTATTCATTTATTCACTTCTCAGGAAAATATAAATAAGATTGTTTTATGCTGAATCTGAAGCTGAAGTATTTAAGCTGAATCTGAAGATAACATTTTTTCATATCTATAATGTTTTTATGTAGTTTGTCCCAGTACAGTGAGGACAACATGATGGACCCCTATAACCTGGCCATCTGCTTTGGCCCCACACTCATGTCTGTGCCTGAGGGTCATGACCAGGTCTCTTGCCAGGCCCATGTGAATGAACTGATCAAGACTATCATCATCCACTATGAGAGCATCTTCCCCGGGCCACGTGAGCTCGAGGGCCCTGTGTATCAGCGTGGAGGGGCCCCTGAAGAATACTGGTGAGCTCTTATTTTGGTTCTATATTTTCAGGCAGTTGCTTTTGCTTTAGGAAATGTTTGAAGGCTTATTAAAGTTCTTCAGATTTGACAGAGTATTTTAAAGGCTTTAATTTTAGCATTACATCCTATTTGAACTGATTAAAAGGGGAAAGATTGGAGATAAAAATATCTTGTGCTGGTTGGAAGCTGTTTGATTATTTTAAAGGTCAAAATGAAAAGCTTGATCTGAAAATCTGAAAATAAAGCCACCTGCTTTATATTCCACAAATAAACTATTTCCGTTACTCAAACGTGCAAATGAGCAAACATTTTAATATTAAATTCTATTATTATTATTATTATTATTATTATTATTCTTTGTTTTCTTTTTGGCCTTGTTCGGAGATCACACAGTGAATCACATAGTTTACATATTAGATTTGGCCCAGGTTTTATGCCGGATGCCCTTCCTGGGCTTATTACCGGCACTGCTATTCAGCGAGAGCGCTGAATCCTTCCGCTGGACACACCAGGGGGCTACATTTAATATATTTTTTCTAAAATATTAACATGTAAAAAGTCCAGTAGCAGCAAATAAAGACAAGTAAATAAAAATAAAAACCTATAGTAAGTCACTCCTCAGTTTGTATGTTTTCACCCTGCCATACATGAGAGATATTGTACAGTCTAATGTCCGGGGGGACAAAACAGTTCCTCAGTAGTGGAGCAGGGGGCATTTTCACTGCTACTGTCCAACCACAGAGCCTGCCCTCCTCACCAGTCTGTCAGTCGTGCCACATCTCTCTCTCTCTTTTTATTTTTTTCTCTCAAATGGGCCAATCTGACTGAAATGAATTTAATATTCTGTCCATATTTTGCTAGATTGTATACCTACTTTCTAGCCAGAATTCTGATGCACTGTATACATGACTGTCAGTCACTGAAATAAATACATCTTGAGGTAAAAGGATCTAAAACAGAAGTACGGAGCTTAACTAACACGAATCCCAGATACCCATTTAAAGCTAGATCTCTTTAGTAGCACAGATGCACAAATAACCATCAGGCTGTGCCACTTATCATAACATCTCCAATGCACGGTTTTGGACAGAGACCAGATCTGTTTGTATGCTGTGGAAGGAAATGGGCTCAAAGTGCCGACTCGTGCTAGTTAAAGACGCTGAAGTTGGATGGCATGAATCAGAATTTAAATGCCTTTGAAAATTATGGATTTAAAAACATATTTGGCCTTTTTTGACAAAGGTAGTAAATAGGAGAAAATATATATATTTTATTGAAGATTCTTTAGTATTCATTAAACAACTTGATGTATTGATTGATTTATGCCACTGGAGAAAAAAAATACAATCCAGATTTTTTATTTCCATGAACGAAGGTTTACTTCACTCCAGCTTTGTTTAGGAAATTCGTTTAGAAGGACGTAAAATACGACGTCGACCTTTTAAAAGGTAAAGTGTAGCATCTACTGGGCATTAAGATGAAAATCAGGGATCTGTTGACTTTTGTTTGAAAAAGAACCGTTCGGTCTGAGTCGTGAAATCTGAACGATCGCTTTACATAAAGAGCTTTTACATGAAAGGAACAGACACACATCCATTTACATTTGAGTGGGTATGTTTGTGTACCCTTAGGACAATACCTTGTGTTATGTTTCACAGATGTTTCCTCCTTATTTCAATATACGAGGAGGAAAAGAAAAAAACGATCTGCTCTCGACCCGTTTATATATGAAGTGTCTTCTTATTAGATTTATTACCTTGTTGTGCCAAAAACAGATACACATTTTAATACTTGGGTATAAAGAACTATAAGAAACATTTCACTTTGGTCGGTATAAAGAAGTTCATGTCTTAAAATACACTTGAGTAACTAAACCGATTTCTGGATACATGGGTTACAGATGGGACGCGCATTTATTATTTTGCCGGAAAAATTATTCTAAGGTGCTAATTTGTCTGAATACTACAGACTAACATATGATTATAAACGTTATCTCTCTCTCTCTCTTTCTCTCTCTCTCTCTCTCTCGATTCCTTAAGTTGCTGCTATTCCAAACAAGTGGCCATTTCCCATGAGCTTTGCCAAGAGCTACATTATAATCCCAAAGACCCAATTAGCACTTCATCCTTCCAACTCCCAGCGTCCCTCACTCCCTCACTCCCATCCTATGAAACACTGCCTTTATTAGTCCTGGTTGTCTGCATAGTAAATCACATGGCATTAGAGTAAAGGGAAACTGGGCAGGTATCAGACTGTGCGTCTGCTCTGCTCAGCCGAGCCCTGGCAGGTCTCCACGGAGTCTGCAAGGAAACCATTATTACAGCAATGTTTTGCATGACTCAAAATATTTCAGGACCAGCGTCTACAAAAAATGTCGGTGTGTCATTGGCTCTGATCAACACACAAAGATCAACACTTTCTGAGATTCACACGTGGTTTCGATGAAGGTTGTTCATTTTCTCCTTGAACATCTCCTCTCTTAATGCCTCGTATCATCTAGTAGTATTCCCAACAGGCCTGCTGAAGTACAATCGAGATTGTATGTTTGAACACACCTTACAGAATCTTCCAAATAGTAATAATGAAAGTAAAAAAAGAGAGGTTGTAAGATTAGCATTTAGTTTTTATTTAACTCTACCCTAAACAATTTTACAGAACAAATGTTTACATACAGTCCACAAGATGCTGGCTTGAATTTACACAAGTGACTCATTCACAGATGAAAAGTTTACATACTCTGGATTGTTAATACAGTGTTTGGATGATCTGTGACTGCTTTTTGTTTGAGACTAGTTCATGTAATAGTTAGTGAGGTGATAATTATTTCCCTTGTTTATCCTGAGCTATTGAACTGCCCCTAGTTCTTCATAAAAATCTTTCAGCTCCTGCACGTTCTTTGCTTTTCCAGCATTTTCTGCATATTTGACTGCTTTCCAACAGCAACTCCATGTTGAGCTCCATCTTTTCACACTGAGGACATCTGAGGGACTTTGTAAATGTTTATAGATAGTTTGCACAAAAAGGCAAAACACTACAATTAGAGCTTAGGGGTGTGCAAACTTTTGAACAGGATGATCAGTGTAAATTATTATTATTATTTTATTTTTTTAAATTTAGTACTGCTGTTCAGAAGCTACAAAAATATTGCCCAGAAGACAAAATAAATAACAATTCACACAAATCATCCCGTTCATCTTAATTATTATCATTTTGCGGATTTTGCAAGGCGCGAGTGATGTTATGACTCCAAATGTGCTTGACTTTCTTACTCAAATCCTGCAACAAATCTCGTAAAAAGTTCACGGCAACAACACAGCAGGTTGGGCAGAATAACTAGAAACAGTTACCAGGTCTCAGGATACTCCCCAAGCTTTCCACAGATGTCCCACTGGGATTTCCCTTGGCGTAAACCTTCTCCTTTATCCTCTCGTATAACCACTAATTGCTGTATCCTGCTGTTTTTTACAAATGAATGTGATTTCGAAAGGATTTCAGCTACGTGATTGTGATTACATAGAATTGAGCTGGTTTATATCGTTGCTGATTTCTGCTGATGTGGTTTGTCTCGACTTGCGACTCAACACATTTTTTGCCTTCTGATGCAGTGATAGTCCACACAGCGAGCCCCCTCTTGTGGACGAACCTGCACCTGATACCGTCTCAGACATGCAGAACAGTGACGATGGTGAGTTTTAAAGAACACAAAGCATACTACTAGACAGCGTAACTACCTAGTTGTTTTGAATAGTCGCTGTAGACGTATTGTTTTTTTAAGGACTTTTATTTATGCATAGACTGAAATTATTAATATACAGTAAGGTTACAAAAATGCTAAACTATAAATGTCAGTCATTTTCCCTGCTGTATTTCCACTTTTTTCAGACATTTCTGTCGGGCTTGTTATTAAGAACGCTATCATGCTATCGTCATGTTTAATATTATAACATTTTGACTATTATTATTATATTTATTCCACCAGTAAGGATAGACAGGTGCTTCCTGTGTGCATTTTGCAAGTGTCTGGTTGTATTATTGAGATGCTTTTTTTCCCCAGTCTGTATACTTTGCATGGCTACAGCATCTTGCCTGCTGATGATGTAAGTGCTCTAACCTGCCTGGCTTCCTGAGCAATAATCCTGCCTCTCTCCTTCTCTTTTTTCCACCTCTTGGATTTCTTGCTCTCTCTTCTCCTGGCAATGCGTCTCCTGTGTCTGACACTCAGGCTCATTGAACGTTTCAGACTCGGACCCCATCGAGGCCATTGCGCGCTTTGACTACTCAGGTCGTAACAACCGGGAGCTCTCGTTTAAAAAGGGCGCCTCGCTGCTGCTGTACCACCGTGCATCTGACGACTGGTGGGAGGGACGACACAACTGCATCGACGGTCTAGTGCCTCACCAGTACATCATGTTTCAGGAAATGTAATGACTCTATTTCAGTCTATTTTTTATGTACTGAAAGCTGCTTTAGTTATATTAGAGAATAGAGAATAAAGAAAGGGGCTTAGAAGCCTTTATTATCGCCACATATACTGCTATGATACAGCACCTCTGGAGCAGGGAGGGTTAGGAGCCTTGCTCAATCTCCCAACAGTGGCAGCTTGGCAGTGCTGGGACTTGAACATGATCTTCTGATCAACAACCCCATGCCTTAACCACTTTAGCCACCATGGTCTCATAACAGTAGTGGTATTTCAGTTAGATACAGAAGCGATACGTTGCTTTGTTTTATGCTCTTAAATGACACCGCATGGTATGACATGTTACTCTCCCAGCGCGGATGGTGGCTACACAGGCCGAGGCAGTCCAAAAGCTGACCTAGAGGCACCTCATGAGGGAATAGAGGAGAAAGTGTCTACTAGAGGCAGTGCCAGCTCTCCCATTGGAGGCCATGTAGCTGATATCTATCTGGCCAACCTTAACAAGTAAGAGCCTTCTCATTTCTTTATTAACAGTGTCTGTGTGTGTTAAGACTCCGAGATGTGCTTAGGGGAGACTCAGGGTCAGCAATGGGTGGCTTACCTAGCAGAAAGACCAGCAGGCTTGTACAACACCAACCATACCCAGAACGACAGAAATAAACAAAACGTATGATTGTGTGTTTATGACCGAGTGCATGCGTGTGTTGTGTGTTTATGAATTGCCATGCTTGTCTTCCAATACAATCCTTTTCTTAAGATATCAGAAGGAATGAGAATAAACCTACTCCCTTTCTGCCTTATCTACAGGATGAGAAAGCGTCCAGAGGCGAGTTCAGTCCGCAGGACGTTCCGGCCGATAGAAGGCACTGTCGAGGGCTCGTCTGTTCCCGCGGGGGGTCTGAGAAGCTCTTCATTGTCCGCGGCTGCGCTGCCCAAAGAGAGTGCAGACAAGAGGCCGCTGAGCGCCCACAGCGTCCTCAACTCCATCACCCGGCACTCATCCCTCAAAGCCAAGGTGGAGAGCCCTCAGTTCCGCAGAGGCACCCCTGCAGGACGCTCCAAAAGTTTTAGTAACCATCGACCTCTTGACCCTGAAGTGTTCTCGCAGATTGAGCACAGCTCACAGGTGAGAGATTACAACTGCTGTATTTACTGTCATGCTCAGTACTGGGCTTAAAGCAATACAACAAGAATTTATTTAAAAAATGCACAAAATATCTCAATCGTAAGCAACATGAATTAGATTGCCAGAATCTTGTTTAGTCTTATCTGGTAGCACTGTGTAAGTGTAAGCAACAAAAAGTTCCATCATAATTGACAGTTTTAAATGTTCTTGGCCGCTCTGAGAGATGGAGCTGTTGTAAGAAAACAGTGTACATGATTTTATTGCACTCATGTTACATTGGCCTCTGATGCCATATAGAGTCCAACGCCTTTGCTCCCTGTGGCAGCTTCTCTTTGAGAAGTGCTAAGATGGACTCGTGCTTGTGGAGTAATTTCACGGCAGGTTGGAGTTGCATGATTGATCCAGCTGAAGGCAGCAATTTGTTTTGAGTGGTCTCATGCTGGATGAAGCTCAGGGAGCTTTTATATGATACTCATAGTGGAGGTTAGAGATTCCTCACCCAGCAGACAGCCAAACGTAATGGGCTCGGCTATTAAACCAGCGTATAGGGATTCAATAGGTAGGTGTACGATCATTTCCAAAAGCTATGATTTATGTCTGGAGTGCTGCAGAATGGAGGTGACAAAAGGAGACACCTAAAGATCTAAGTCAGAAGGCTTTCTAGCTGCCTCAAATAGTGTGTCAATCAAGCCAAAGATTTTACTGTTATATTAATGTTTTTTCTCTCCCTCAGGAAATCCAGGTGACCATGAGCACAGCGCTGAGCGAGCTGCACGACCTGGACAAGAAGAGCAGTGTGAAGCCAGCACCCGACGTGGTGCTCGACACTCTGGAGCAGCTGAAGAGTGGCGGAGCCTCCGAGCCGTCCAGCCCGCTCCACTCGCGCCCGCTTCAGCACCCGCTCCAGTGCCCTCTCCAGCGCAGCGCAAGCTCGGCCAGCGACGTGCCCTCCGCCTCACGCTCCATTAAGGGCCCAGCACCTAAGAGCCCTCTGTCCTCAGGAACAACGACCACTGCACTCTCTCCTTCCACTTCCACTTTCCGAGACAACCGGCCGCCAGCCACCAGACCCAAACCTGCAGTCTTCCCTAAAAGTAGCAGCTCCAGCGGCACCACCAGTATCCCTCCATCTCCGCCACCACCTCCTCCATCTACCGATAAATCTTGCCCGGCTTGAGAAATCCATCAATCCTTTATTGCTATATCGTGATTCCAAAATCCAGCCGGCTGTTTTTGATCCTGTTAGTGGAGGGATAAATAACTAACCACTTTTTATTCATTCATTATGGACAGTAACCTCAATTCTGAAATGCAGTGTGTGGATGTGAGTGTGTGTATTGTCTGTGTGTGGTCCACATGCACATGGTGGGATTTTTCAGCACTGTTTAAACCTGAGAAAAGAATTCTGTCTGGGTTGTAAGCGTTCTCGATCCCTCTTTATAGTTAAATCTAAGTTTAATAATATTTTTTTTAAATGGTTGTGTATTGGATTGGATTATTTTGGAAAATATGTAGCTGTGAATAACTCTCATGTCTCTCTCTCTCTCTCTCTCTCTTTCTCTCTCTCTCCTTTTTCTTTTTTTTTTTAACTCACTCTTGAGGGAGCTGCACTTGACGTGTGCCATAATGGAGACTGAATTTTTTGCAATACTCCTACAATGAACTCCATAGCATTCCGCTGGGGGAAAAAAGTATCTGTGTATTTATATGCAGCTATTTTTACGTACCGAAATCGTGTCCGTGTTTTCGTCAGGATAAGCGATGTTGACTTCTATACCCCCCCTTCTCTCATTGGATATACCTGCATTTGTAATTCAGGATCAAGCCTCAAGGTTTTCAGTATAAAAGGTTTTCTGTAGGAATTCTTCCAGCATGGCAACCTCCTTTCTTAACGATAACTGTTATAGTAAAACCTTTTTCAACACTGATCAGCAGTGATGTATAAATTTTAGCCTGTTTGCCGTGAACTATTATTAATCGTTTTTATCCGCAAGCACCTGGAAAGCTCTCAGGACAAAATAAATAAATAAATAAATAAAGAGTTGCATTTCGGCTCATTGTGCAATGTAAAGGGCAGCACTGAGAGATAAAGTCCAACTCTTTACCAGCTTTATCTTTGCACCGACTTCATTTTGTCTATTTGATTCAGTAGTAAACAGCTGGGTGGGACCTTGATCTTTTTTCTTTTCCCCTCTAAAAAAAAAAAAAAATGGAGGAGCTGCTTACTAAGTATTGTTTTTTTTTTTGGGATAAAAAAATTGCGAGCTAATAGTTACTCCTACATTCATTGCAAAATCACATGCCTGGGCAAAAGCGCCAAACATCCACGTATTGCTGATGCATGCAACTCATCAGTGTCACGTCAACACCAATCAGTCTGCATGCTACAAAAGGTATCGACGGCTCTGTAAACAAAAGGATAGAATCGATCACAAGGGGAGATAAGAAGCGTAATCAAGTATTAGGGTGAAAAATAAGACATGCAATTCATTTCTGTCCACAGAGCTTATGTCTTGGTAAGCTGTTTTTGTTTTTTTGTTTTTTTGCCTTTATACCTCACAACTTGACTCGAATCCTGAATCTATCCAGTTTCTTGCATGGTGCATAAAGCAAAACTGTACTGCTTCTCAAACTCTTTCCATTCTTATAAGCAGCTTCACCAGCACTTCTTAACAACCTGCTCGTCACATTCTTCTACGGTTTACTTCTCAATAATCAAACCTGAATCAAACATGACGTAATCCAGAGAAACCGCGGCTATTTCTGTGTGTTCTCTGTCTATACCTGAAATGATTAAGATTATAACTGGAAAAAAAAATACAAAAGTGAGGAATGTCTTGTACACTTGGTGACGTGTTTTGATGCAAAAAATATGGTTTCCTTCTGCCTTGCCTAAGTTTATTTACAATTCTCGTGGGTTGGTATTTGACCTCGAGTTTGCATCATGTGTATAAGTTGTTTATCTGTATACAGTATG
Source organism: Tachysurus fulvidraco (assembly GCF_022655615.1). Lineage (NCBI taxonomy): Eukaryota > Metazoa > Chordata > Actinopteri > Siluriformes > Bagridae > Tachysurus > Tachysurus fulvidraco. The sequence continues at coordinate 13,255,341 of NC_062519.1, forward strand.
TTTCTATGTATGTTTCTATGTATGTAAAGTGTAATCCAGCCTAATAGTGGTTATTAATTCATGCTTTATACAGCGGATTGGGAAAACTTTCATCTCTTCACAGTAGTTTACTGTGGATATTAAGATTTATTAAATAGCAGACATTTTTATTGGTCTTAATATGGAATTAAAGATGTTTGCAGGCTCCAGTCTGGGAGCAGGTTAATCTCGGAGTTGTTAGAGATCCTGTACACTTCATACCCAGGCGCTTTGATGGGTTGCAGCCCAAGATTGGATTTTTTGTGCTAAACCAGTCTTCTGCATGTTTAGATATTTCGCAGCTCTCTATCGACATGTTTCCCCAGGCCATTTTATCTATAAAAAAATGATCTGAGCCTCTTTTTGAGTTCATATAGTCTATGTATGCTTTTTAAGACTTTTTTTTTTTTTTAAACAAATGCCTTGAATTTACTATGTACAAAACGTGATGTGGTGGTCAGAATGTAAAAATAATGTTGGGTATGTTTTGAGTTTGGGAAGAAAAAAACAAGCATGGGGCCAGTTGATTTTTTTTTCTCTCCCCAGGGTCATGAAGGCCTGCTATTAAAATCCTGACAATAATTAGAAACGACTGGAAACGTTTCATTAATCCCCCCCCCCCCTCCCCCAATTAAATAAATAAAAAGGCAGAGAATTTTTAAAGGTCAATTCTTTCTAGGAAAACTTTTTTGATTTTTTTTTTTTTTTTTTTTTTTTGTGTTGTCTTGCCGTTTTCTACATACATGTCTTAACAGGTGATTAGGTATATGTCTGTGTGCTATGATCGGAAATTTTCTCTGTTTTGTTCCTAATACCTCATAAGGCGACTGGAAACCACATCGGAATGGAACAAAAAGCATTAACCTACATAGGTCATAATTAACTCATGCAAAGTGCTTGGTCTTATTGTGTAACTTTCTTTCTGTGCAGTTGGCTGAAGTCTCAGTTTACATGTAATCTTTCTATTTTCAAGTCTGCAATTTTAAACTCGATTCATATTATGAACTTGAATCTGCATTGTATGTTGGTGAACAGATTGAGCGAGGGTTTGCTTTATTTTTATTTTTTTTTAAATAGTAACTATTGTTAAATGTGTATTTCCTGTCCATTTTAAATCAAGGCTGTAAACTGTCTTGTCAGAGAGGTATTTATAGTCGTCAAACTCAAGTATCTGTTAATGAGAGAAACCTGTGTCCAGATGTACTTTGTATATACAATGGTGTACATTGCAGAGGTACATTCTTTCTCTTTGGTTTTCTTTTTTTTTTTTTTGGAGGGAGGGATTGGGTACAGGATTGTACAGTAATAGCAATAGTAGTTTACTCTTAAATACACCTTATATAATTCCATGCGTAGTTCTTGTAGTAAACATTTTTTTTTTAAATAAACCGCTTGCTATACATGTCGTTGACTTGGCTGAGTCTTTGGAATGTTTGAACATGAAGTCAATATAAATAGAAAACAAATACAAGGTTGGAAATGTAAACACTGGCCAGTATTGATTTCACATTCTATAAGTAATATAGAAGCCAAATCATAAATGTGCATCAAATATTCTAATCCACACTACATGATGTGAGACGTATCGGAGTTCAAAAGAGGAAAAAATTCAGTGGTGCATCTGTGACCAGGACAGCAAATCTTAATCTGTGGTGTATCTAGAGCCTCGGTGTCTATGGTAATGTCAGTACATCACTTAAAGTATGAACCACATCCAACTGGAGTAACTGTCAATGTAAAAGGATGCTGTCTGAAAGGAATGTCCAATACATATAAAACCAAAGCTGCCAACTTCGTGCAGAATTAAATACACACTCTGTTCTCTTGGAGGTCCACAGGTTGAGTTTTCATAGTCGGGCTGCTAGATTTAGTGACTCTGGTCAATTTCAATAGTGACCACAACGGATATCTTGGGCTGAGGACAATGTGAATCATGTATTGTTCTGTATGTATAGTCCAGTATGTGTAGTCTACCTGCACTGTCTTTCCCACATCCAGGAGAGTTGAGGTGTGGAGAATCTTACCACCTTGGCTGCAAAGAGTGAAGCACGGGTTGGATCACTGTTGGTTTGGTTTGTAGAATGATTGCATTCCTTAAGCCCACTACTTGGGATAGATGGGCATGTTAGTGACTAATTTAAATAATTAAATGTATTTGTATTTATCCCCAATGAGCAAGTCTGAGGTGACATTGCCGACTGTTTCAAGGAACAACTCCCTTGTATCCATCATTGCCAATAGAAACTGATGCTATTTTAGTTGCAAAAAGAGGCCCTACTGTATGCTATACTAGTTATTTAATTATTGGCTTCTAAAACCAGATCTTTTATTGCCATTGTCCAATCCCTTGCAGGTTCAATATGTATTTAACATAAAAAAAAACTGATATGAATAGAGTGTCATAGAGGCAGAGCAGGTAGCACAGGCAACTTGATTCTCAGCTCTGGTTACTGTCTATGTGTAAATTGTACAAACGTGTACATAGGATTTCTCCTACAGTACCTCCCAAAAATATAATAGTAAGTGAAATAACTCTAAAGTGCCCCATCAGTGTTTATGTATGTATGTATGTATGTATGTATGTATGTATGTATGTATCTATGTATGTATGTATGTATGTATAAATAAATGATTTCATGAAATGGGAGAGTCCCATTCAAGGTGTATTCCCATTGAAGGCCTTGTCTGCTGGTATCTTAACAAGCACGCTTTTTGATGCACCTAAATTATTTACTGCATTGTTGTCAAATTACTTCCTCATGTACTACCTTTGTCAGTCCATACACAGATCATAAGTTTAGAGACCACACTAACAACAGAATAGATTTAATGAACTTTACTGAAGTATTAATAATAATTATTTATATCATCATTTCTTGACTCTCTGTCAATAACTCTTTGATTGTTGCTGTATTTGTCTTGACACTTATGGATTTAGTACACGGGTCAGTTCCAATCTTCTTGGGTGCAATTTGGAGAATATGTTCACAGCTTCATCCAAGTTGGCAGTCTGCCGGTATAGGCCAATCACAAAAGTCGATATTACACAGCCAATATCACTGAATATCCCACTATGTATTATTATTACAATTACACTATATGGATATGTATATTATATTGTAGACTATTGAGTGAATAAAATATAGAAATCATTTTAATTAAATATATATGTATAACCCCTCCCCCCATCATTCAGAGCGATGCTTCACCATTGCTTTGAAAAGTGTATTGCGAGAACTCTCTGAACTCTCTGAACTGCACACACACACACACACACACACACACACACACACACACACACACACACACACACACACACACACTCTCTCTCTCTCCCTCTCTCTCTCTCTCTCTCTCTCTCTCTCTCTCTCTCTCTCTCACACACACACACACACACACACGTCCAGCTACAATAATGTATCATATTAATTTGAAACAGCAACCCAGAATATTTGTCACAAGCATTGATTAAAACAATGATAACAATAATCACATGAAAAAAAACGACTTAGCCCCCCCCCACGGGCTTGACTTGTGAAGTAGTTTTAATGTACATTTGTAAAAACAGTACATAAAATAGCTAAATAATTACATATTTACATAAATAATTACATACAAATCACATGTACATACCAAAATGAATGTACATACATGCTACTTTGACACACACTGCTTTGTCCAGTTGTCTTTAAACTTTATACAGGTCATGTTTGTTTGTTTTTTCACTGCAAAAAAGAGAGTTTTTATACTGAAATAGTGTCTATGTCCTGTGGCTATGTCCTTCTGGTCTGATGTCTTAATTGACATACTATGTGATTTGCTGCAACAGAAAATTAGAGTGTGTATAGATAAGGGACAGGTTTTTTGTTTTTTGTTTTGTTTTGTTTCAGTAATTGTAATAATAAAGTATCATATCGCCTATTGGCCAGTAGATGGCGGCAGACTCTAAAATAAAAGCTAAATATATTTTCACATCCGTATAGAAATCGCTGTTTATAATTATCCCAAATATTATTTTTTACAATATTTGAAATAAACTTGTTATTCTCTAGTGATATCTATGCATTTGCTTTATGTATCCATTTTGAGAAGGCTCCTTTAAACTTTATAAACGTGACCAACGCATACTGAATCTTTCCCCTAAACTCCAACGAGGAAGTTCCTGCCTGTCAAACTGAAAGTCTCTTTTTGTCGAAACATTGTGTACTGTACATTCGGTTGGAGGAATTTCTAAATCTCCATGAAGAAGCAGTTCCTAGTCCTGCCTCTTTATCTCGTATTCTATATTAAACGGTGAGTTTGATGTCTTTTATTTACTTCTTGGTTTCGATTCAAACAGAGCTCGAGGGAGCCGAAGGGAATCGACTCAGCAATTACAAAACAAAGCAAAATAAAACACTAGAATAAAACAAAAACCTCAAAATGTAGTAGGCTAGATTAGTTCAAATATCAAGTTGATCAAGCTTACTACACAACTACAGCTAAGTTACATATTTCAAATGTGATATTTCAGGCAAATGTTTGATTTGTTTGAGTTGTTTATGTTTCACAGTTCCAGAGTTTCCTCCTCATGTCTTGTTGATAGTGGCACTGACAAGAAGCTGTAAAAAGGTACTTTATACAATGTAATTATTTGTGTTTTTATTGTATTTACCTGTATTTTTGTTATCTGTTATCATACATAGATTAACTATGCCTCAGGTTGATGAATGACATTTACAAAATGATGTCAGCAGATTGCTTGAACATCAGAATGTGCATGGAATGATTATTAGGACATATACTGTGATGCAAGAAAAATTTCAGACATGTTCTGACAATAAAGTAACATATCATATCATTATGACAAGAACATAAAATCTTTTTTGTATTATTATTTTGTATTTTATCACTTAATCCAAGTGGTGTTGTTGTTTTTTTCCTTATCTGAGTGACTGAATTATTCCTTGTACAACCAAAGGACAAAAAATTGTCACTTTTTAAAACATTTTCAAATATTGTTTGAATGCACAGATATGTTTTGTTGGATTGTTTGTTTTGCACGTCGTCTATATATCAATCACCTTTTTTTTAAACTTACTCGATGAAAAGAAAACTGGTGAGTGACTTCTGACTTGTCTCTTGGACATTACGCATTAACTATATGGGATGTTGTATAATTAATAATCAATGTAATCAAAGCAAATACATGTGATATAAGAAGAATAAGAAACTAATATAAGGAAAATAACTAGTTATATTATGACATTTAATTATTGCTAATAAAGCAAAAAAAAATTGTTATGCATCAAATGTGTGGGTGTACTATTTTTTTTTTTAATAAATATATTTTTGAATTTATCGAGTATATTTAGAAATGTTGGAACATTTTCAAAAACAGCATAGACACATTAGATCTATAGAATATAGAATATCCATATATGATATTCTTCTCTTATATAAAGTAAAATTTCTGAACTCTTTTTCACAGGAAAAACAACAATGACAACAAGTACAGAAAACCATCTTTGGTCGACTGAAGATATTCTCGGTCAGGGTGCGACTGCGAGTGTCTTTAAAGCACGAACCAAAGTATGTCTGCCTCCGGACACTACTCTCTGATGCTCTGGGACATTTGAGAGATGCATTTGTTGTTTTGACCTATATTTATATTGTGTGAGAAAATGACTCAAACATTACGCATAATATATATTTTTTTCTTTGAAAGAAAACAAGTGAAGTGGTTGCGGTGAAGGTGTTTAACATGGCCAGCTACAGCAGACCATATGAGGTACAGATGAGGGAGTTTGAGTTGCTGCGGAGGCTGAATCACGTCAACATTGTCAAACTCCTTAGCATAGAGGAGGTGGGGAATCTGATGTTATCTCAGGAACATTTTTGTTCTGTCGTGTAAGTGTGTAGGCATGCGTGTGTTTGTGCGCCTCCACCTGCCTGTCAGTTTCAGTGTGTCAGTTACAGTGTACTACTTCTCACACCTTCCAGAGAACCACGAGCAGGACCCTTAACCCTCTATTTTAATTGATACAATTTATCATTTGTTGTTTACTTTTAAAGTAATTGTATTGGGCTTATTTTAATCTTAGTAACAATTATGGAGAAGGACAGAGATCACTGATAAACAGTATTTGAGAGATGCACGCTGACTTAGAGGTTAGCACGTTTCAAGCCAAGTGAAGCTTTTATTGTCATTTCAACCATATGTAGCTGACGGAGTACTCCGTGAAATGAGACAAGGTTTCTCCAGGACCATGGTGCTACATATAACAACACAGAGCTAAGGACTTAAAGTAAGTTAGTCCTAGACACATAAATTGCATCTGTGCAACCTGGTGCAAGACACTACAGGACAAACAAAAACATCACGGATCAGTTTATTACTATACTGTACATTGCGTTGTAGGCTGATTGGCATCTCTAAATGTTCTGTAATGTGTGAATGGGAGTGTGCCCTGTGATGGGATGGCACACTGTCCAGGGTGTCCTGTCTTTTTCCCAAGAATCTCCTGAGACTTTAGGATTCCCATGAAATGATGTAGTGTAAGTGCTACAAAAAATAGATGAAGGAACAGATGGATGGATGGATAAAAAATAATTAAAGTATTTGCACCCACATGAATTAAATCAAAGCCAAAATCAAGTTGATTTCTGTGCAAAACCTTAGCCTGTTATATACCAAATGTTTAGATTTTTTTTTTTCTTTGTTAATCTCACTATGAATGTTTTCATGCAGATCCAGGCGAACCCCAAACAGAAGGTTTTGGTAATGGAGTATTGTTCAGGAGGAAGTCTGCTGAATCAGCTAGAGGAACCTGAAAACGCATTCGGACTCCCTGAATCTGAATTCCTTATAGTGCTGCAGTGTGTAGGTCAGCATTTCTCTTTCTATACATCAGACCTTTAGAGATACAAAGAGTACGAATGTTAATAAGAATAGTTCAAAAGTCCTGCATGTGCTGAAGGGACAGCCTAGATAGATGGATGGATTGATTGATGGATGGATGAATAAAATGGATAGATAGAGTCCAGAGCAACAGGTAAGGAAGTTTTTTTTAAGTATAAACTGGTTCAGTCTTTGAGTCTTTATGGTTTATTCAGGTGAGTCCGAAGAGCAGAAGAACAATACTAGAAGTTGATTCTTGCTCCATATGATATGAACATAATATTACACATTTTTAAAAATGAAAGGAATTGTTCATCATCCTTGGTTCAAATTTGCAGCTCAAGGAATGAACCATTTGCGTGAGAATGGTGTGATCCACCGAGACATCAAGCCAGGCAACATTTTGAGGCAGGTGGGAGAGGACGGAGGCTCGGTCTACAAACTAACAGACTTCGGAGCCGCTCGGGAACTCGAGGATGATGAGAAGTTTGTGTCCATCTATGGCACGGAGGAATACCTGGTGAGAAAGGGGTCGACATTTAACCATGATTCGAGTGACACGTATTTGATTTTATAGTTGTATTCATTTTAGATGAATTGTATTATAGTGATATTACAGTCATTTTAGTCACATGACCACCATCTCGTAATGGTATCCCGAAGCTTATGAACAAGTTTGAGGGCAAAAATTCCTTTATTTGTTTGTTTGTTTGTTTGTTTGTTTGCTGTGTCCAGAGGTTTTGTATAATTTCAGACAGCACATTTTGGAGATTTTTTTTAAAACGGTGAAACAGTTTTTTCTGTCCTGTGCAGCACCCAGACATGTATGAGCATGCAGTTTTGAGGAAGCCTCAGCAGAAGGCCTACGGAGTGACGGTGGATCTGTGGAGCATTGGTGTTACTTTTTACCACATCGCGACCGGCAGCCTACCTTTCATACCATACGGAGGACCACGTAGGAACAAACAGATAATGTATGGGAGGAAAAGAAAATATATATTTTTGTCAAAAAAGTGATTGCCTTATTTGCTGAATTAATGATAAAGCTGAACAGTTAAATGTAAGGAGTATTAACTGCTGATAAAATATTCTATATATTGATGACAACTAGTTTAAAAAGGAAAAATATACAAGCAGGATACATCTATGCATGTCTCACAAAGACCTCAAGATAAATAAAGCTGTTTTTGCTGACCATCTAATATTTCTGCATAGGAACACTCAGTAAAGGCGAAGTGGCACACTATGGGTTAAAAGCTTCTGTTTTTGCTGAAATCCTAAAGCTTATTTTGTTCCCTTATCAAAATAAGGGAATAACCTTTCAAAAAATCTGTGAATGTTTTGAACTGCTGTTTATTGAAGATGGGGATTACCTAAAGGGGATTTCCTGAAAATCTGCTCAACATAACCCTACTATTTACAGTATACTTATTTATTAAAGCTTTTATTGAGTATCTCATTTGATCCTAGGTACAAGATCACCACAGAAAAGCCAAATGGGGCTATTGCAGGGGTCCAGAAGGTAGACAATGGACCTATAGAGTGGAGCTTTGGTCTTCCCCACTCCTGCCAGGTCTCAGAGTAAGTATATGCGCTGTTATAACCGTACAACCCGGTGTCACGGCTTCCTGTACCTCATCGTAGGTGCTGATAGTTTCACCTGTTTGCTTAAATTGATCATTTGAATTTGTTTAGAGAAACTTCTAGAGCACATTGCATCATACAAAATACAGTATACAGGTGTTGGTGGTATGTAAAGGTGTTACTCCTCTCTAACTTTAGATCTGAAAATAGGTAATGTTAAAACGTTGGTTTTTTTGTTTGTTTTTTTATTAACAGCTAAATCACAGGTATGACAGATGCACCTCATAATGTAAGACAAATAATAATAAATGGAATTTTTTTAAAATCAATTTTACGAAGGAAACATGTACCCGTCAATATGGTGACACTTTCAGGAAGTATTACATATTTGACATAGATCGACAGACAGATAGACAGACAGACAGACAGACACAGAGCTAGACAGTCCTGCCATTCGTGTTGGCGGCGGAAACTTTGGAATCGTTTCTTTATAACATTCGGTAATTTATTAAAACACCTGGAATACATTTTCAGAAATATTTTTATTATCTTCGATCAAGGAACATTTTTATTTAAATTCCTACTGTATGTTTTGGTCTTTCACATAATCTAACATCACCCCTTCCATGGAATGAACCTGGAAGTAATATTTTTCTAGCATTGTTATTCATTAGCTATTAAGAATATTATTGTTGTTATCTTTTTATGTCATTTCAGGGGTCTGAAAATGCACCTGGTCCCAGTGCTGGCCAATATCCTGGAGGTCAATCAGGAGAAATGCTGGGAGTTTGACCAGTTCTTTGCTGCTACACTGGACATTCTCCAACGTGTAAAAGTACATGTCTTCTCGCTTCAGCAAGCCACCGCCCACACCATCTACATCCACTTTTACAACACGTTAGTGCTGCTACAACTGCTATGATCTTTACCTCATGTAGTTCCAGTTATTTAAATAAATGAGTATTTTTCTACCAGAGGATTCTTTCTTATGTGCAAGAAATAAATATCTTCGTCTAGTATAAATATCTACGTCAAAACGTGTCTTTTTGTTTTGATTTAGAGTTGCAGTCTTTTTTGAAGAAGTCCAGGCTCAGACAGGGATTGGAGCAGAAATGCAGCAGTATCTGTTCCAGGGTCACTTACTCATGCTGGAGCCCAGCATGAAAGTGATCAACCTGCCTCCCACCTCTGCAGAGCGACCCGTGTTTCTGCTCAGCAGACGAGCTGAGAAAATCGCGGCCCTGCCTCCTAGAGAGCGTGAGAACGTTTTTGATTGTTAATAATAACTGGTTAATAATCTGCAGTGCACTGTGAGGTATGTTGCATATGTGATACGACAAACGAATACGATAGATGAAGTGTTTCTCATTTTATTGTGTAACATGAGATGAGAGGGAAAAAAATCATCCATCAGATCTTTCCTCAGAGTTAATTTCTTTTCAGTTTCTTGAACTGATAATAGATTTTGGTTCTGCTTATGTATCTGGGATTCTAATCTAAGACCAAGCCAATCCCTGTCTCTCACTTTTTTTTTTTTTTAATGTTCTAGCCGAGACCCCGGCTTTACCCTCAAGATTTGACATCGTGGCCGACCACACTTTCTCAAAGGTAGCAAACAAAGCCTGCTTTGTACCCATCGTTGCATTTAAAGCCAAAATAATTATTAATCTGCGACTAAACATCTAGCACAAAAACCTTATTGTTTTTCTCCACAGAACCTCGTCGGAGTGATTCACCAATTTCTCCGGACGACGCGACTCCTACACAAGCACATAGACCTGATACTGCAGGGATTCTACGGTTACATGTGAGCGACATATTTTGCAGTATGATGTGTTTTTAAACATTTACAGTCATGTGATCTGTTGCGTTTTTTTTTTAAACGAAATTTCATACATCCACCTCACATAATTATCCAGGTAACCGATCTATTGAAAGCAGTGCAGTTCATCAGATCATGCAGATACAGGTCAAGAGCTTTAGTTCATCTTTTCATCAAACATCCGTACAGAAAAAAGAATTGTCTTTGACAATGTAGTGCTTCCTGTTCTTAACCGACAGGAATGAAACCTGATATAGGCATCTGCTGTTTTTGCCAAGCTACGTCATATTCCACCAGGGTTGTAAACAATGTTAGGCCTTCTGTCAAACCTGAACCAGTACGAATCAAAGCCATTTAAAGTTTGATGGTTAATGCATACTGCTGTGTTTAGAAAATTCTATGAGATGCTTGAAATAGAATAAAATAAGGATTTATTTTTGTCACATATACATTATAGTGTAGTGAAATTCTTTTTACATCAACCATGATACAGCACCATTGGAGCAGAGAGGGTTTGAGGGCCTCGATCGAGGGACCAACAGTGGCACAATCAACCCCAAATCCTTCAGTCAACAATCCAGAGCCTTAACCTCTTGAGCCTACAATCCAGTCCAGAGCCAAAATGTTCAAACCAGTCTATCCTGGCACAAACCATCTGCATGATTTTATGCATTGTGTCACTGTCACATGATTGGCTAACTGCATCAGAGAGCTGGTGTGAAGATGTTCATAGTAAAGATACCAGTGCATGTATACATCAGTGTAAATATCTTAGAACAGGGAATCCAGATTTCTGAACGTTCTTATAACTTTTGTTACCGGTTCTTTTTCCTTGTTTGCAGTGAAATCGTTCGGACTGAATGCAATACCACGACACACAAAATTGCACTGGTGAATATGAAGCTTCTGTCCTGCCTGAACACAGAAGAAACACTGGATGCACTGTAAGGGCACGTCATATCATGCTCACAAACTACTAGCTTGTAGATATGTGGTAGAAATTCTAATAAATAAATAAACAAGGGTATGCAAATTATAACTTCATAGCCTTTGAAGTGTTATGCTAATGTAATGTGACAACGTGTGCGCTAGTTAAATGCATTAGTGCAAGATGATGACAATAAACCAATATATGATTATTATCCCAGACATGACATCTCCTGGGCTTGTGATTTGTCTGCCACTTTGTACTACACCCAGTTTTACTATAATGATTGCTATAATGGCATTTGCTAACCGAATCGTTTAAATATTCTTTTAATCTTCTGTCCTGCAGAACCCAGGTTCCAGTGGATGTTCCAATTTCTTCTGACAACATGCAGAAACTCAGATTGGTAAAAATCATACACAGATATAAAATATATGTTAGAGCTAGAGAGGTGAGGATGCAGTGAGGATGCAATAGTAGACTATGACAATTCATATTTTTATTGAATCTAAATATATATATATGGGTGTGTGCATGTATATATGTATATACTGTATGAGTGTGTGTATGTGTATATATATATATATATATATATATATATATATATATATATATATATATAATGTGTCTCTTGTGATCGTGTGTAGTTGAACAGGAGGAATATATAAGCAGTTTATGTTTTTGAAGATTACGTTTTGTGCTTTTTTTTCCCTCCAGATCCATGAAAAACTACCTGTGTATGGCAACGGCCTCAGAGAAATCCAGGACAAACTGCAAAATCTGCATCTGGAAATAGGCAAACACTCCAAGACACATTCTCAGGACAGATGGTACGCAAACAATAGATCATCATAAGGCCACAGTGTTTTACAGCTGAGGGCAAACGTTAAAATGTTCAGGTTGAAATTTGTTTACACGCTTACATGTTTACTTACAGGTTTAATTGTCTATACCAGAATTCCAGCGGGTTAAAAATGAGCATATACTAAGTTGATGATCTCTTTCAAAAGCACGGATGATTTCAGAGACTGACATAATGGGATTTAGGAGCTTCCGATCGGTCAGTTGAACAATGTTATGGACGTTTAAAACGTTCCATTGACACGCATCACCTTATGTTTCATGCAGCATACAAAAGATGGAAGTGCTTCTCGAGAAGATTTTGGCTGTACATCGGCAGTACCGCAAAGACAAACATACCGGCAGTGAGTGTATACGTGTTCGTATCAGTAGTATCATGTAGTATGTATGTGATGTTTAAAATCAAACAGTCGTATTACATTTCAAAGAATCAATCCAATTATTTTTAAGCTGTGTGTGTCTCTCTCACCATGCTTTTTTCTCTAATTAGCATCATTAGATAGAGCAGTGAAAACTGAGTCATTATTAAATTACTTGACCAGAGAAAAACAGATTACGTGGCTGATTAAAGCCTATTCTCTCATTCTCTCCTTTAGAGCTCAACTACAACGATGAGCAGATTCACAAGTTTGAAAAGTGAGTATCGGATGAGTAATAAACAGCAGCATGACGTTGTGTCTCTGTTTTTTAACCACGAGCGTTCGCTGTGCTTCCTGTGTAGGATTAATCTGTCGGTCTACATAAAGAAGGTGAAGGCTCTGTTCCGAGACGAATGCCTCCAGAGGTATCAGGAGGTTTTGGCAGCAGTAGTGACATGGAGCAGGTGACATCACACTCATTACATCACCACTGTTTATTTGCTGATACCACAACAGATATGATTAATCAGTATTATAAAAATACCCCGTGTTGAAATGTGTGTATCGTTGAATTGTCCAAATGCAGAGTCAAAACATTAATGCCAAATAATCAATCAATCGATCACTTCTAAAACCCGAAAAGGAAGGTTTCCTTTGATTTGTCTACAAATTACAAAAAAAATCCTTGAGGAATCTACAACATATTACCTCACAATAACCTCAGAGCACTTTTTAATAATGCTCTCAAAAACTCTTACTGTAGCTGTCTTCAGTTGTCCTCTAAACTCTCAAATTTAAAAAAACAAAACAAAACAAACAAAAAAAACTAGAGGAACTGCTTTTTTTATTAATTTATTTATTTCTTCCTTCAAAGAAAGTAGGGGAACCGATTCTTTCTCTTTTTTTCTTTTCTTTTCTTCTCTTTTTTTTTATTTTATTTATTTATAGCCAAGTGCGTATAGTGACGATGGATGTTGTGTTTTGCACTTGATGCCTATAAATGGAATGCAGTGTGAAATATGGTGTGTGTTTGTGTGTGTGTGTGTGTGTGTGTGTGTGTGTGTGTGTGTGTGTGTGTGTGTGTGTGTGTGTGTGTGTGTGTTTGTGTGTGTGTTCACCACAGTGTACTCTCTGACATCCAGTCAAAGTTAGAGCACTTCAGCAGTTTCTTCTTACAGCTAATAGGGGATCTGCAGATGTGTGAGGGAGAGCAGACAAAGGTCGGATATTTATCTCCAAAACCTCTCACTTCTTGCACTGTTTTTTTTTTTCTCTTCCAATGAATTCATGATAAAGCACATGTACTAACCTATCTATGGCAGACGTGGCCAGTGATGGAGAGATTCTATTTAAGAAGAACATTTTATTCAGATAGATAATGTGTTTGGTGAATAAAGCCCATGTCGTTTGTACAGGTTTTGGACAGAGCGTTGGTCATAGCACTTCAGAGACCAGCTGGAGCAGGGGCCAATGATGGAATGAAGAGTCGAGAAAATATGATCCTTAGGTGGGAGTATATTAGGGATTAAGTATTAGGGAACAGCTTGTTACGGTGCACTACCACTAATTTGATTGGTCGATCAGAATCACAAGAATGCCTGTATTTCCCTTAACCGCACTGGGACTTTTCACTGTGTCGATCACTCTGCTAGTCTGTTCACAATTTAAACTTCCTGGTTCATATGAGTATACTACAGTAGTGTTAGCAACATCATTAGCAGACTGGGCCAAAGATATTTTTTTATTAAAGTGGAAAGCTTTTTGACATTTAATATAAAAAATAAATAGATAAACAGTAATTTTACCAGATCAAAGTACAAATCGTTGTGTCCTAATTAGCCAGCCCACGATTGTGAATGTGTTATTGCTTCATTGTCTTATAATTATAGTGTTATACTAAATATCGGCACTGTTATGATTACCTACTGCCAAATCACAGCCATGCTGATATTTAGTATCATCGCATGATTGCAATTGCAATATATTGTTAAATAAAATAATTCTAATACAAAACCAGTAAAATATTCAAATTAAATAGGGATTTTTTGCCATTTGCTTGCCAGAAAGATTCAAAGGGGATTTTGTTAAGGCTAGAGGAATGCATCGTGACTGTGATCCGATTGGAGATGCCAAACAATCGTAACCATGTGGTCACTGGGGTTTATATTAGGTTTTAAGTTTATTTATTTAAGAAAATTTATTTTCGAGAATACGACCAAGTAAATTTGTGAGAAACACAAACAAACACAAAAACACGCAGACAGGGGCTGATGTAGCTGGGGTTGAGGAACTATCAAAAAAAATAAAGAATTAAAAACAACAGGCTTTTAACACAAAATGGGAGTGGATTTCTGATTTAGGCCACTCCCATTTGGGGTTTAAAGCCTAATGTAGATATCTTCTTTACAGACAAGTTTACATGTACAGGCTGGTTAAGAAAACTCAAATTGATATGTGGTGATTTTGTATTTCAGGATGAAAAGATTAAGGGATGAAATGGAAAAAGTGGCTCGAGAGCTGCAAAACAACAACCAGATAATAGAAAGGTATCTTCTAAAACCATAGGAGCAACCTTGCTATTAATAAACAAAATCTAAATTCTGGCATGTATGCTTCTTTGTGTGTTTTAGTCTCAGGGTTTTCAACTCTACGCTGGTGCTCGAGCCTAATTTACCACAGCAACAAGGATCATGATGTTTCTTGGAAAAGGGGGATGCACACAGGTATAAAGAAGCAGGTGACAGGAATACAAGATTTTTTTAACCTGCTGTGGAATTGATTATGGGCTGCTGACTCTCTGGAGAAGCTCGCATCAAGGGGTGTGCCTCAATCAACTCCCAAGCTCCCTAGGTCATGAATATATACATGATATACATGGCTTGGGGCACTGGTAAGGACTCTGGTTCACTACACGTTGGGACACAGATGACTCAACTTTTTATGTTGTTTAAAGTAGTTTATGTAAAAAAAAGACTACATTTTGTTTCATCATATATCCTTACAACGTTTTGAGGTACTGTAGTACATTTTCTTTTTTAAATCATGGTTATAGATTATGCAGAAAATTTTTTATACATTATACAGTAGAATTTCAAATAAAGTTAAAAACTGAGTTATTGCGAGCTACAACAACAATAAGTTACTTAAATTTGTAGATAAAGTTGGCTGAGAAATTGTTAATCATTTCCTCAAGCTGAGAAGCTTCAGACAACAGGGTGTCATTTCCATTAAGGGAACATAGCGAACGTACAGTAGGTGCTCCCTGTTCTATGTTGTGAATTGTGAGATGTGATTGAAACAGCTCTTGAAATGGTCAATTCACAGCCCACAAGAACACCTCACTATTTATGTGTGCATCTGTGCAAATGTCTGTCCAGTCTTATCATCACCACCATTATTATTATTATTATTATTGTTATTATTATTATTATTATTATTGTTATAATCATTATTATTATTCGTAGTAGTAGGTGTTAGTATTAACCAAAAATATGATGTCATCATTTAGAACCTGTTTCACTTGTCCAACTCTTGTAAATAATTCAAATAAAAGTGCCAACCATATGAATAAAGGTGACTGGAAATGTATATGACCTCAGAAAAGTTTTAGCACACCAGCACTTCTGCTGAATCATCTGAACATAAACTGCATTAAATATTGATGCCTGTGTTAATTTAGCTCTTACAGCGTGCTGGTTATTGCTCAGAAGCGTATAAAGTAAAATATTAGGTACTAAATCCGTATTGGTCTAATGGTTCGTGCTCTGATAGATGAGTCTGCAGTGTGGCTCTGTTTAATTAGGCTCTTGATCCACAGAGAGGAGTGCAGGAAGAGGAGTGAACTGTAAATATAGAAGGAAATGTGCTGTGTTTAGATTTCATAATGGAAAAAGCAAAATACACTGTACAATACAGACAGTAAAATGCAGTACCGTTGACCATTCAGTCCACCCAGGTTATCAGTGGAACATCGAAAGTAGTAAACACAATGTCCAACGTTTATCTTGAAATATTGTTTTATTTTAAGTAAAGTATTTTAATCTAACCTTTGGTATATATACTAAGACATATTAGTATGAAAAAAATGTTTGTTTCATTAAAAAGGGAAAGATGCCAAATGCAGGGGAAGTCCTGTGGCTACTGGGGAAATTACTGCGTAGGTCTGAAACACTCACTCAGGCCACAAAACAACATACTAAGCGACGTGAAAACACCACGTCACTAGAGGCATAATGCCATACACTGTGTTACAAGACAAATTCCAAAATAGGATATCAAAATAGTAGTATTTTTACATGCACGTTAAGTATTCTAATGAACTTTTTTTTTTTTTGCTTGATTAACTGTTCTTGCTACCTTTTTAAGGTATCCCTAGAGGAGCAAACCAAAGAGCCGTTTGAAGAATGGTATAGGCTTATGATGCATCTATATTCTCTGTTAAAGGGAGCATATGTGTAGAAACCTACAGTACAAAAGTGTGATAAGAAAATAAGAAAAGATAAGAAAGCCATAGCTGATGGCACTTAACTATAAAGACATATAAGAGGACACTGTTTTGGTCTAAAAAAATTGATGATTGATGAAAGTTGATTCAGGACTGAATCTTTTTTGTAGTGAAAGACTCTTCAGAGGTGAATCAGTTCTTTATAGAGTATACTGTAGGTACACTATAATAGTTTAAATTCTAGATTGGTATTCATTTATAAATTACTTTGAAATCTAAATATTAGACAAATGACAATTCAGAAATGAATCTTTTCTGCGGTGAACGACTCAAATCGATTACCTAAGATGATTAAAACTAGAGTCTCAGCTGCATTACCCTAAAAAGAGTAGTATACAAATGCACTCATTAAAAAAAAGTTTTTTTTTGTTTTTTTTTTTTTTATTAATAGCTCTAGGTTTTACTTTTAAACATTTTGGTTAAAGCTAATCCTTAAATCATAAACCGACAGACTCTTCAGTCTACTTTTATAAGATTGGGTATTTATTCAGATTAGCTTATTAACTATTAGTTTAATAACGGTCAAAAAGATGTTAGATGTTAGAAAGGTTAGATGCATAATTAGAAAAAAAGTACAATTTAACGTCATGCCCCAGGGACCATGGCTTTCTTTCTTAGAATGAATGATTGGTGTGTCAAAAGAGTGGATTTGTAAATGTCAAGTTTGTATTTCACTTTCCCTTACTACACAGTGTGTGGTTGTTGATGTTTTCTGAAAAATCTGAACTAACAATGAATAAAGTCACACAGTGTGCACTCGAGGAGCTCAAATCCCCAGCAGTTCTTTAATAAACAAATGGAATATGTCTTGGTTACAGATCAGTAGTTATCTCCCCCCCACCTTCATGTTTCTCTTATTTAACACCACCCTCTGTGCGCGCGCGCGCGCGTGATTGTGTGTGTGGGCGCAGTGAGGAGCGCAGAGACGCGTCTTCTTTAAGAGCGCGTCCTCCGACTCGCTGCCATTTCACAGCTTGTCGCATCCAAGCGCGTCACGACTTAACCGACTATCACAATTCATAGCACGTTACAGTCGCCCGGTGGAATGTGATGGCGTCCGTTACGTTAGGACAACACCCGGCTCGGCATCACCTTGACTCAGAGAATCTGTTGTTCCGCAAATTAGCGAACGAGGGGAAGAAATTAATGCGCAAACCGTCACGGGAGAAAATGACGCGTGAGCGCGCGGGGGTTGCTGCAACAGAAGTAGTGTCATTAAACAACCGACTATCCTTAGACCCGGGAAGCCGGACGGCATTAGAGATGTGCGACAGCATTGATGCTGAACCGCCACGTATTACGGACAGGACGGCGGACACCGACGGAGACCCAGCGGCGCGGCGCGCACCGGATTGCGCGTGTAGCGACGCGGCACAGGCGCAGACGCGCAGACTCGCCGACGCACAAAACGCGAACGCGAACAACAACGGCATCAGCAGAGGTTACCCTCGAAGAAGCTCAGCAAAATACATCAACGAACTGTCACATCGGTCAGGAGGCAAACGTGGAAAGTTCAGGTCCTTGTCCGTAGACGGAGACACGTTAGAAGGACTCCAGCTCACGCAGGGCAGACGAGGTGTCGTAAAGCTTGTCCGGACTGGACAACCGAGAAGACAAGCATGGTCAATATTCGATCAAGATGATCCCGAGGTGAATGAGGAAAGAGGAGAAGGCCACCGTTTCGCCCCGTTCAGGGTCACGCAGGACTGGTGCGACGCCTGTAACCGGCTGATCAAGAGCATGGCGTTTCGGTGCGAATGTAAGTCCATTCAGTAATGAATCTTTCCTTTTGTGAACGACTCTTTTAGGGGCGAATCTATTGCCTATGATGTATACATATGATGTATAGATACACTGATATATTATGTGTTTAATAGCGTATCTAAATAGATATAGTATCTAAATTTCCTCTACATCTTAATACGTGACAAATGTGTAATTCGAATCAGGAGTCGGGAGTCTTTTCTGCAGTGAACGACTCTTTGGGTGCGAATCAAATCTCTAGAATCGAATCCAGAGTTGCGGCTATGTGAGATTGAATACAGTTCACTGTCAGTAAAATGTAATGTATAGGTCATCTCTCGTTGTTTTTATATATATATATATTTATTTATTTATTGTTGTTGTTTCTTTCTGATGAATAATTCTAGATCTAGCTTCCATAAAAATGAGTTGCTGTAGTAAATCGAATGTGTTAAATCAAATGAATCTTAAGTCACGTGGCCGCAGTTCCTATATCTGATCATGTAAACAATCATTTAGATATGAGATAATCAGTCCAACAGACGTGCAGGTTAAAAGATCTGAATGATGAAGTGATCTGTAATGAGTATCACACAATTACAGCGTAACATGTGCTTGTGTTCGGTTGGGATTTGTGTTGCACAAGTAAATCTATATGTATATATAATTGCTAGTTGACTATCTGTCCCAGGTTTCATATGTTCTCCCTGTGTGTTTCGTCTGGGATCTACCTCCCAAAACATACCAGTTGGTGAAATTGCCCCGTGTCACACACGTGTGCATCTAGCATGTATTCCCACTTGGTGCTCTGGATCCTAAATGGTTACTAAAGATGTACGTACTGTATGAATGATACCTGTGTGCACACTTATGATAACCACATGGTTCCTTCATTTACCTTTCTGCTTCTAAAAGTAAGTCATTTTTGTATTTTAAAGAGCACCAGAAAAACAAGGAAACAACTAAACCCCCCCCCACCCCCCACCAGGCATGCCAAATATTTCTTGAGAAAACAGTTTGACTTTTATCTCTCACATAAAACTAAGAACAACGGTGCATGCATGTGGAGGGGGACAAGAGTCAGACAGTAAAGCATGATCAATCATAGATTAGCAGATGGAGAAGGGAGAATGACTCCAAGTACGCCAGCTACGGAGACCTTGTGGCTTCGTTTTGGTATTTCCTGCTGCAGGGGGGCTGTTGTTTTATGTCTCAAATCAAGTTATAACCCAGAGCACTTCATCTGAACGATGGGTTCAGAAATGAGCAAGGGTCTTGCAAGGAACAGAGTACAAGGGGACGTCCCCAGTAGGGGTCATTGTTTGTTTTGAATTGCACTGTACGTCTTGTACTGACAGCCCCATAGTTATTACTCTCGAGGGCTTGATGTTTGGTGTGTGTCTATGTGATGAAGTCCTTGGTTTATGTTTGTAAGTAGAGCAGAAAATGTGACTTTTAAAAGCATCATTTTTAGTGCTGACCTAAATATTTGCTGTTGGTGTAATGGGAAGCTTTTTGGCTAGAAAAACAGGGTTTAGAGGGCGTTGTAACTTCATCTCATGGAGCCTATTTAGGGGCAGTTTTTCATGCATTCTGCAAGTCCATGAATGCAGGTTTTAAAAAGGAAATAATATTAACCTGGAGATGGTTGTGGGGCACAGTGAAAGTGGTGTGTGAATGGGGTTGCCTGTGAATGAAGTGAACTTTGAAAACAGGTGAAAATATTTGGGGAGGAAAAAAAATGTAGAGAGATCCCAAGTACACTATTCATCTTGCTTTCTCTTTAACCAAAGGATGATTTCACTTTCACTCTGTCACCTCTCGTCCTCTCATCCTGAGAAGATAAAATCTAGCATTCTTTCCATATGACAGGGCCATTTAAAAAAATAGCTGCTTTCATATTCTTCCCTTTTTACTCTTAGAACTGTTATAAATTAAGCTCATAGTAGTCACGGGTAGGTAGGTGCAAGAAAAGTATACTGTAGGTGTGAATGTGGATCTACAGGTTCTGACCTGTCAATAAATGGTAGAAGCTCATGTTGAACTCTGTAACGTCCTGCAGGGAACTCTGTAACGTCCTGCGGGTCTTTAGCTGCTACGTTTCCTGCATGCGTGTCTAACCTGGCTTACAACAGGGAGCGTATTATTTACAATAATAAAATAATCTTGTGTCCTTGTGCTTTATCTGTGGAGAGAGAGAGTATGTGTGTGAGAGAGAGACAGACAGATGGATAAGGAAATTGAGTGAGAATGGGAGAGAGTGTGTTAGAGAGATAAAGTTGGGGTGAATGCATGTGTGTGTTTGTGTGTTGGAAAAAATGAGACAATAGGAGAGTGCAAGGTCTGTGTGTGTGAGTGTGTGAGGTAATCTCAGGCTGCAGTGAGCTGTTTTAGAGTAATAGTTGACAGCTATGATAGTAAAAGACTGGTGGCTATCTTCAGTCAGACATCTTCAAGTCAGCAACACCAGCCGAACATAGCTTATGTATGTGGAAGAAGGCAAGTAGCAAATGACTCACCAAGGCCTCTCACCTCTTCTGTGTCCCACAATGTTAACCTGCCACTCATAGTACACATGTGTTGTTGAAATTAATGATGTCATCATCTGGAAAAAAAACCCCTTACTTTGCTGAACAAGTCCGGACCTGAGTACGAGTCACGGCACAGTTCCAGTTCCAGATTAACCTGCCAGTGTGAAAGCCTCCTAAATATTTTTGTGAATTTTTTTAAATAGAAGCTAGTGTTAAAGCTCTTTAAATGTTTTTATATTGTGTGTGTGTGAGAGAGAGAGTGAGAGAGAGAGTGAGAGTGAGAGTGAGAGAGAGAGAGAGAGAGAGAGAGAGAGATTATGACCCCTGGATTAATCTTAACTGAAAAGCCATTTTGAAAAGGACATTATTTTTCTGTGCTCCAAAATGACCGAGCAAAGCCTATAATTCATATGTTCCAGTCTATTAGCTCAGACTGTAATCAATCCGGGCCGTAATTATACCAGGCTGAATCACAGCGATAGTCTAACCTGATCTCATGTAGCCTATCATTAAAGCCACAGTTGCTTTAGTACACACTAATTTACAAACTTCAGGCCTTTGCTAGGCATGACCAGAAAATGGGAATGATCTGTGAATGATTTATGAATGGAATATATAGTATGTTGTTGAATAAATACTTATATTTTTAGGAATTGTAACAAAAAAAGAGCAGTTAAATGACATGTGAATGAAGTGAATCCTAGGCTTCCCGGCATCGGTTCTTTGGTTGTACGTTTCCAGTTTCGCAGCCGCAAGATCGCGGTGGTTTATTGCTTACATCATTATGATTGTCAGTCTTTAATATGGATTTGCACAGTCAATGCTGTTTTCTTGATAATGAGGCCCAAAAAATACATCTGGCCTCAAGTGTATAATTTAATTTATACCATTGCTTCACAAATGAATGGGGGTGTGTGTTTTTTTGTTTTTTTTTCTTCATAATCCATTTAGTTTATTTTGCTGACCTGTCTGTTGTGTCGGTGTACTTGCTTCTGTAAAATAAATCACCACCAAGGCTCAGGCCACTACAGGGCAGTCTTATTGTCGCAACCAGCGAGGCAGAACATTGTCCTCTAATAGGCTGTAAGTCTTGTCCTTAGAAGTGGATATTACTACTCTCTCTCTCTCTCTCTCTCTCTCTCTCTCTTTCTCTCGCGCGCTCTCTCTCTCTCTCTCTCATGCTAAATGATGTTGCTTGGCATGCTGCAGAGCCTCCGTGAGTAAGGCAAACTTACTTTGAGCCATCCATCATCAGACAACAATCAGAGAGAGAGAGAGAGAAAGAGAGATGTGGTATGCAAAGTTATGTCTGGAAAGTTTGGTCCTTTTTATTTTGAACCCCAGTATTTGTTCCTCTTTTTCAAAACATTTTGTCTGCACTTGCCAGAGAAGGAAGACGTTTTTCTTGAAACGTTTTCATTGTGGTTTATCATGTGAAGACTTGACTATAGATTTTGGAAATTCCCACAAGCCCCTTGTTGCCATGCGTCTTTGTCTATTTACTTTCACTTTCTGAATGTCATACTCTATTAAATCTTTTTAACCCAACCTAAAGTCGGGTTCTTCCAGTATTGGCTTGTCCAAGATTCTCCTCTTCCTTCCCAGCAGAAGTCTTATTACAATAGCGTGTCCCTCTTTCCCATTCTGAATTTAGCACTGATGCACCCTTTGAAGTGGCTCAGCTCCCAGGGCTTGCTGGGATATGATGTATTTTCGAGGCTGTGGTGGTGAAAGCAGGCTAAAGAGAGAGCATGGCTGTGACTACAGCTCCATATTTCGAGCTCATAGCCCCTAATTACATGCAGTGAATGAAAGCGCCGCCAGTAAGCGGTTACGTCCGTGCCATAAACGGCTCGGTTCTTGTCGGTTTTCCTGTCTTGTGTTGTTTTGGTTTTATTTCTCTCCCTCTCTGGTTCGTGTGAACACTACCCACACAAACACAACCCTCATAAAATAAAGATTCACATGTTTCTCTGAATGCATACATGCATTTTGAGACAGCAGGCAATGCATTGCAATGCAATCTACTCCAGATCGAAGATTTCTCACAGACAGAAATCAGGGTTGATGTGCTTGTGTGTGTGCGTTTGCCAGTGTAAGATGACTTTAGCTGACTCACTGCATAGTCGGTGCTTGTTCTTGGTACTGAGGGTAAAGGGGAACAAATAAAAGAAAATCTAAAAAGGCAATTGGAAGCACTAGTATGTTGCTGTTAGTCCTGGTTTTGGTTGCCTGGAAACTGACACTGCTAAACAGTAGGCATTTATTCATAATTCTTGCCAATTCCCACCTCACATGACAACAATTGTGAACTACGGTGAACAAGGGAAAACTTGTGATTTCTCCAAGACACATGAAGCTGTGAAAATGCTACATCACAGGTGTATCTCTGTCAGGGAAAATGTGCTACGTGACCTCACGGACACCCAGGATTCGATTAGCTAGTGTCACTGTGATTGACAGGTGAGAGAGAAGGTTATTTACTTGCCCAAAGGGCAGCTAATAAAATAAAAAAAAAAATATAATAACAGTTTGAAGGAAAAATCTGCTTGTCCTTAGATCCAGGCTACCAATTTGTTCACCACTGAACCATTAATGTTCTTCTCTTTAAAGCATAAATCTGCCCACACCCTCTCCTCCACCCTTTTTATATCACTATTGATGGGGGATGTTGTGTCTCTGCATTTAAACCTAATCCCGAATGCATCCCTTACCCAGATGGATGTGTACACTACTTGTGTAGTGTATGATATCATTTGTGTACGTTAAATACGTAGTCATTTTACTGACAGTTTTTTTTTTTTACATGTTTTGCATTTTTATATTCATTTAGCACGTTTCAAATGAAGGTATTACATTTTTGAAGCTATTAATAATGAGTTCAGTGGTTGCTCAAACATTTAAGGCTCTGGGTTGTTGTTTGGAGTATCAGGGTTCAAGCCTCAGCTGCCACTGTCGGGCCCTTGAGCAAGGCCCTTAACCATCTTTGTTACAGGGGCACTGTATCATGGCTGATGTTGTGCTCTGACCCCGACTTCCAAAGCTGGGATATGAGAAGAAAGAATTTCACTGTGCTTTAATGTATATGTGACAAAATAAAGGCTTCTATTTTAGACAGTTTATATAATTAATCCAACACTCTACTCAATACACATGCAAGCAATTAAATTAGTAATATGTAATGTCTCTAATTCAGTAGCATGTGTTTTATCGTACCGAACGAATACTGGACTGTTCAGTGATGCACTAACATGTCCTCTTGTTACAGAGCCTTGTATTTGTTGTGTTTGTTGTTTTTATCATTCCTTGAGTAGGAAAGTGACTTGTATTTGTGTCATCAGCACTTCATCAGTCCTGCTCTCGACCCCTTAAACACGTTCACGAAAAAGAATAAAGAGAATAACAGCAATCCTCTCTCTGTAACATACTGTGTCTATGCTCAAATCACTCATCTGCTACATCTTCAAATCCAGCTAATTAATTCCGTAATCCAGCAGGATTAACCTCTGTGGTCTTTCAGGAAAGTGTGATTGTATCGAGCGTGCTTCTCTTAGTGGCTAAAGAGTAACTCTTTAATAATTAGTTAATAATAATAATAATATTATTATTATTATTATTATTATTATTATTGATAAATAATATTCATTACGTATATTGATATTTAATAATAGTAATATAATAATTATTTAATTGCTGTTTGACATTATATATAAATATTATATAAATGTGTATTTATTATTATTATTGTCTATTTATTTTCATGTTTGTTTACATTAATATTATCTAATGCACAATATAATTTATATTAAGTGCTGATACTAATAATATTTTTAAATGTATTTTTTATTTCATAATTTATCATTTTCATATATTTTTTTTAATTATTAAGAAGGAAAAAAGGGTGGATTTGGAGCTGTTTTTGTTAAGGGTTAATATGAGCAAGGTGTCCAAGCCACTCTACAGACCTGCTTATGAAGACCTGATGTTTCCTCTCTCTTTGACCTTTCCCTTTGTCACCAATTCCCTGTTCAGTGAGTCTCTTCTTTTACTCAGTGTGCCTCGTGTAGGTGGGACACTGGCCCACAACTCACTTTCCATATGTTTCAGTGCACAGAGGAATATTTCAGTGGTCAAGGCTACACAGGAGGAACCTTGTTCAGATGCCTATTGAACAGGAGAGACATTGTGACAGGCTTTTCAAAGCCTCATTCACTCGCTCTGACAGATTCAGGAAGCCAGGAGCAGTCTGGGGTTGTTCTGCTAACCACGCACTCCCAATATCCCAACATCACCCATGCTTCGGGATTTCACAGTACGTCTGTGTGAGTCTATGAAAGATCTTAATAGGTCCTTTGACAGATGTACTACATTGTACTATAAACAGAATGCTAAGATTTCCTTCACTATTAAGGATACATGAGATTATGTCGGTTCCATTTCTGGAAAAAAAAAAATAATAATAATAATGCACCATTGTGAAAAAAGCTTTCCAAATGAAGCATGGGATCTGTGGTGATATGTTGAGTATCACAGTGCATAATGAGTTCACAGTATATTACATAAACATTTCTGGTTTCTACATGCATAAACTTACCACTTACCAGTTACTCCATGGTGGGAAATGAATCAGCACAGGATTACTGCTAACCAGATTTCAGAAGTTGAGTGCTTGAATTTATAAATACAACATGATAAGCATGTGAGCAGAAAAACAACAGTTTGCCCTTGGAAGAATTCACTTTAGTTTCCTCTTATTTTCCTATCAACGTGGAGGGGGGAGTTTATTTTGTCAGCAAAATGAACAGCAGATGGGTAAAATATTGTTTTGGCAAAGAAGCAATGAATTAGATATTATACATAACTAATTATATCCAGGTTTTTACCTGTGTGAGTAACAAAAAAATAATAAATAGCCTGCATTGTTATGTCTTCATGTATGATTTATTAATATCTCTCTGGATGCAATAGCCATATCACAGCTGCCATTCATTTTCACTATTGTTGTTGTTGTTGTTTTTACTGTTATTGTTGACACGCCTTCCCAACGACGAACAACATTCGGAATTACGATACTTCAGACAGTATTCTGATACGTTCATACAATGTTGTATGTGTTGCAGCGGTACATGAGCTACAGTGCACAGTCATGCCAGGTGTCTTAAACCCCGTATAAATTCACTGGCTTCTTTATAGGACACATGTACCTTGTTTTGTGCAGCTTTCAGGCTAAAACCTAGAAACTGGACCTCATTTTTCCAGCACGTGTTCGTTCTCTTCAATCCCCATCGTCATGCCAGCTTCTCCCAGACATCATTTCCCAGATATCATCTCAGGCTGGAAATGAGAGATGGGGCTTCAGCCTGTAAAGTTACCTAAATGTAAAATGTACCTGATAAAATGGATAACAAGTACAAATACACAATAGCCAGATCTAATAAAGCTGGTAACCCTTTGTACTGTATATTAAATCGGACTACTTCACTGTGGAAATCTCAAATCTGATTGGTCAGAAGGTGTTGGTTCATTTCCCATAATAGAAGCTCTGACAGTAGCTTCATCTATTATTTGAAGCACAGGTGTATAGTAATACACTTTTACTAGCCACTTCTATGACTTGTTCTAGTGTTTATTTGGGTCTCCAGAGCTTTATAAATGTCAGTAGACGTCACTCCACCAGGACGATGGACTCTTCGTAACATGACAAGCTGCTTTTTTGGTCTTATTTAGCTTTATTTAGATAAAACAAAAGAGTGAACAAATGCCATTTATAGCCATTATAATGTAATCAATCAATCCCATTATTGATTGTTTTCCTTTGTTAGCATGCCTTAATATTGTTTTATTCCTAATGATATGTGTTACATAGTGTTCTGTTCTAGGAAATATACTAGTGCAGGAAACTAACTGTGACAGTACAGTGGGGAGATGGTGCAGGATATATTTAGGTCACCCTTGACTCTTTTTCTTTATCAGTCTCTCTAGTTTTAGCATCATCTACTTCTTACACTCAGGGTTTAATTAGTTATTAGTTTTATTTATTTACATATATATGATGTTGTTAGTCTTAGGAATCAAATGGTAATTTGTTCCTGATGGAAAACGCTAGCTTAAAGGTTGCAGAAGGGCAACATCTATGGGTGCTAGTTCTTCAGGAGACATGTTAAAGTTAGTGTGATGTTTATTATCTTTAGCTTCCTGCTTGTTTTAAATCTCCTCTGCCAATGAATCTCTATTAATTAGCATCATATGGCACTCTAGTGAACCCATCAGTATCTCTGAGTTTTACCTGAAACGGCAAGACTGAGTGCAAGAAGGTCAGAGGATGAGGTGGACTAGCAGCTATTCGCTGGAGGATGGTGCAGGAGATCAGATGTCCCTTAGGATTCACAGAGCGTGGGACATCCATCTGTCCTCACACTCTCTTCACGTCTCTCTCACTCACAGACACCCACTCAGGAACTGGAGCACTATATGACGGCATAGAGCAAGTAGAGAGGATGAGTGAGAAGAGAGTATATAGAGAGAGAGAGACACATACACAGCGTGTCTGTAGCTTTAAGAGGGCTGCAGTGAGGAGGACGTGTGGGCGCTGCATCAGTGCAAGCTCTGCACTGCGTGAGAAAACTGGGGACAGACAGAGAGTGAGAGAAGCAGAATGACCGATTGAGAGAGAAGATAAGGGCCGTGTCGGAGAGGTTATCGGGCCCGAGCGTACCTCTGAAAGCCCGACGCAGCCCTGCAATGGTGGATGCGCAGGACAGATTGGCAGCCCCCAGTGCAGTGCCACAGCGTTGTGGGCAGCCAGCACCAGAGAGTGCCATGGGCACAGGCGGGCGCAGATAGCGGCGCCCGCCATGAGGCCGGCGGAGGAGGCAGCCGTGTCCAGCGCGTGCTTCGGCCACGTCTCACGGCACCTCAGCCGTCTCTTTCGGCGCCTGCCCAAGTCCCGCTCATGGTCTGAGGGTCTAAGGCTGCTCCGGAGGTCCAGCAGCAGTGGCGCCCTTGTGCTATCAGGTAACGAACAACAGATAGAGGAGAAGAACTGAACAAGATGAACAGATACAGCTTTGGGAAAAGATGAGTAAAGATAAAACACAGTTATGACAGGATGTGAAAAAGGAATGGAAAGAAAGGAGGACAAGTGAGGCATGAAAGCAGCAGAAAGTTTTGTTAGATTTAATAGCTGAAGGTTGAGAAATCTTGTAAACAACAAGACAGAGGGAGAGGGTAGGAGGTGGGAATGCATCAGGAGGAAAGCAAATGAGTGCAGGAAAAGGGTGTGAGAAAGGAAGGGAATGAGTAACAGAGAGAAGAAGAGAGAGAATGAGAAGTTGGGTAAACATTTAATGATGTTTTTATTCAGTAATAGATGAGGATGGGACTGATGCTGAGGGTAAAAACAGGACATAGGGACAGCTCATGGTTTGTGTATCAAGATATCCAGTTCATCTGCAACTGAAGAAGAGCTCTGCAGTGATTTTTTTTACTCCTCCCAAAAATAGCCCAGTTCTGGTCTATAGGGAGCATCACATTTTATTCTCCCTCATTCGCTTTTTCTCTCTAAATGGTTAGTGTTTCTCCCTTGCTGTACCTATTGTTTTCTATTGACATGCAAAAAAGCTGGAATAGGGAGCTACTGCATTCATTGATCCCATATAAAGCACGAACGGTTCTATAATGCTCCAGTAAACACGAGATAGATAGAGAAAGGGAAGAGAGAGAGAGAGAGAGAAATGTGCCTCAGTCAGGAGTTTGGTTTGTTAACGCACCATCAGCCAAATTGTTTATATCTGTTATGTTAATAAAGGCTGCAATGCAGACTCCTGACCTCAGTGCTGTTCAGCATTGCTTTCATAACATGTGGCTTTGCACTGAAATCATGAGTCACAATCGTATTTCTGTTCCGTTGCTGATTACTTTGAGTAAACACTCAGCAGCTGAGTTAGAAAACAATTAAATTTCTAAATGTCTCTCACAGTGGACCGAGGAAGGCAAAGATACAGTAAAGGAGGATAATGAATTTAAAGATATCTGATTTTAGGGCAAGATAACTACCTTGTGTGAATACCTCAGGATTTTCCAAATGTTCTGTCATTATCCCAATTTGTTGAAGGTCAGTCTGGTGGGTAGAGGCAAGAGTCAGTGCCCTGTACAAGTGATTAATTCATATGGGATGTGACATGTCGGGGGTTAATTATGTACTGGATGCAAGCGTATTTATTTTGTTTGACAGAGGATTTGCATTATTGGTATTCATGGGAATCCAGTTTGTTCCGAAAGAGTTTTGTATTTTAATGAGAGGTCATATTAATGACAGCGATACATAAAACAAATCCATATGCACAATATGACTAATTCATTCAGGATAAAAGAAGAAATAAATACCAGCAAAAAAAGAAACATTTTGTTCAAACACTATTTTAATAAATGTTAAATAAATGAGCCCCAGTCTACATACAGTTTGGAAATTGATTAATCACTGAATAATATGGCATGATGAGGTGAAACTGATATAATACTTAGATTTTTATGCTTCTAATACCTTACTAAACATTCTGTCTATGAAAAGATTTATATACTATTTATAATACTATATTATTTGAATATACTATATTGTGTAGTTTATTCTGATAATGTTACTGAAGTCCTCCAAAATGAAGCACAAACCCGACTTTGCGCCATCAGATGTATCGGCTGATTAATCAAATCAATACGAATATGATGCTTTTAACCTACAACTGACCGAGACTGGTGTCCTGCCAATTTCACTCCCTGCCTACTAAAAGCATTGTGATGTTTTTGCTTGATGCATGGACTATAGTTCAGGCTCTCAGGACTTAACAGAAGCATACAGGAGTGCATGAGAGGACACCATCAATCTTTCAGTCTCTGTGGTACATGAAGAGGTACCAGATTCCTGCCTCATACAGACTGACTCATAGGGATGTGGTAGCCTAGTGGTTAATGTGTTGGACTACCAATCGGAAGGTTGTGAGTTCGATTCCTATGCCACTGCTGGGCCCCTGAGCAAGGCCTCTAACCCTCAATTGCTCAGTTGTATAAAAATAAATTAAAATGTAAGTTGCTCTGGATAAGGGCATCTGGTAAATGCTGTAAATGTAAATAGGTGTGATCTCACGTATACACTGTTAGTGTGACAGCAGTGGAGTTGATGTTGTAAGGTCTCAGATGAATATTTTAAGGTTGGAAGAAAGAATGTAAATAGTACTGAGATGCCAACTACATGTGGTCTTTAAGGACAACAACCTCCGAATCAGTACACAATTGCCGGACTGTTTATTTATAATCACACCCTCCAGTGTCGCCCAAATGAGGATGAGGTTCCCCTTTGAGTTTGTTTCCTCTCAAGGTTTCTTTCTCTACCATCTAAGGGAGTTTTTCCTCACCACGATCGCCTCAGGCTTGTTCACTGGGGATAAATACAAACACATTTAAATATAAGTCTTCATAATATGAATCTTGAATTTTTGTATTATATTAATCTTTATATAATATTATTTTTTTTAATATTATGTTTGTTCTGTGTTCTCAGAGAATGTCCATTGTTAAAAGCGCTGAATTACATTATGAATGGCATTAGATAATAGCTGTGAGTTCTGGAGGATATGACGATCAATAGCACTTGGCAATATGTCACAATATAGCATACGTTTAAATCGTTAGCGTAAGCTCATTGGACCATCTCTTAGCCAGATCGCACTTGACTTACATTGTAGACTTCAGGCACTTGGGATCGGATAACAAAATATCCTTCATTGTATAGTTTAGCAGTACATTTTAAGATGCTTTAGATATAATTTTGTTCAAAAGAGCAGTTAGCAGGTTTCCAAAAGTCAAAAATATCATTAACCAGGGTTACCAGTTTTCAGCAACATTTCTAGCTCAACTGAATCTCAAAAACTACACAAAAGAGCTGAAACTGGCTTTAAAATGTAACTTAGGAACAAAGCCATGTAGTACACACACAATTCTGATATACAGACATCATCTACTCTATAATACTCATCTCTCTTTTCCCTAAAACCAACCAAACCAAACCAAAGTGTCTGCACTTTGCTTATGCTTGTGGAAATGTATAGCTTTTTTATTTCTGATTAATTGATTATTTATCTTGGCAGGATTTATAAACTAGGATCATTTGGTGTCAGCTGTGACCATTGAGATATACTTTATATATTGAGTACATTTATCTCTAAAGATGACGTATTGCATCATAATATGTGTGAGGCGGTCAATGGTGAAATTTAAGAACATAATACACTGGATATTACAAAACATATCATTTTGAGGGATTGGCCTTAAAGTAACCGTTATTATTGATTCCACTATAAAGTGCCATGAATTACAGAGCCACTCATTCTGTTCACGGCAGGACTATTGAAAGCAGTTGACAGTCGACCTTTTACCGGCTCTGATAAATGTACATACGTACTCTGTGTGTGTACATGTTGGGCACTGATAAGGCTTTGAATAAGCACACGGTTATTCAAAAGCATAATTAGATCAGCTCTATACATACTTTTCTATCAGTTTACGATTCAGGATGTTTAGCTTTACTTTTCAGGATGTCTGCTGAGGTTTTGTGTTAATTTTCAATTGTGATTTCTTTCATCAAAGCTCCCAAACAAATATTCAGTTCTATGCTGAAAAACCTTCAGCTTCCAAAGCGTCAAATTTAGCGAAAATAATAACAAAACATTACCAAGCAGTAAACAATAAATTAGCAGCAGAATCAGGGAGCACATCACAATATAGTGTTTCCTGCTGGAATTTTCCTTTACCAAGCCTAGATACTTTATTATAAGACTTAAGGAAAATTTTATTTATTTGTATTTTTAACAATGGACATTGTCTCAAAGCAGCTTTTCAGAACTTAAGAAACATAAAAAATATATTATACGAAGATAAATATAATACAAAAATTAATATTAGACTTACTGTATATTTAAATGTGTTTGTATTTATCCCCAATGAACAAGCCTGAGGTGACTGAGGCAACTGTGGTGAGGAAAAACTCCCTTAGATGGAAGAGGAAGAAACCTTGAGAGGAACCAGACTCAAAAGTGAAACTCATCCTCATTTGGGTGACACTGAAGGGTGTGAAAAAAGTCTGACAGTTGTGTATTGATGAGGAGGTTGTTGTCCTCAAAGACAACATGGAGTTTGTGTCTCCTCTTAGAATGTCCAAATACTTCATGAAGCTGAATCCAACTGGAGCTGGTACATCTTTAGATGTCTCAGGATCCTCACAGGGTTGGCCTCATCTCAATTAAGGTCCAAAATATTTATGACACAGAACACAAGTGGCACTGAAACAGGTTCAGGTTTGCACTGTTTTAATGCAGTATAAACACTTAAATAATGGTTCTATATTTGTGCTGTAGTTTTCTCAAGGCACATTTTAGTTTCAGCTGTTTTTGATATTCTCTTATGTTTTTTTTTCTACCTTTATATCCTGCCCAGTTTATTCTGTTTTTTGGGGATGAACGTGTTTTTCCAGTGGCTATTCCTCTGAATCTACTGTAGAAGCAGGCCAATGGAAAGACAAGGAAGGGGGAAGGAAGAGTGAACGACTATATATCTTTGACCAATTCCCAATGCTATCATTTGTTAACTCGTAGTTTTCAGGTTTTGAAGATGTGTATGTGCATATCTGGAGGAGTTAAGTCGATGTATTAGTAGTAATTCCATGTAAATAAACCCCTGACACAGTAGGATGCTTGCCAATTTAGCGTTTGTAAGTTTATTGACTTTGGCTCAAGTGCCTGCAGTAGCCAAGAGGGTCTTCTGTCATGAACGAGAATGTTGAATAAGAACAGAACAAGGTTTGTACCAGGTCAAGACCATGTGGAAGAAAAGGTGTTTGGGTTGACTGGCCCAAAAGCTAAAGAAGCTAAAGAAGAGAGTCTTAAATTACAGGAAGTAGCCAGTTTGTGTGTTAATCCTCTTTTCCACAAATACATTCCGTTTCTCATCTAAAATCCAAAATAGAATAGATTTTTTAAACAATAGTCAATTCAATATTAGAATTTAGTTTGGATTTTTAACTGAAACAGATTTTTTCCAGTGATAAAAGGATAGAAGGATCCATTCTGACTAAAATTCCCAAAATCTAAACCGAGTCGAATTTCATTTGATTCGTCTTCAAACAAACAAAGCTGAAAACAAATTTCAGCTATTCTGGATATTCTTTCATAACACTGCGTGTCTTTGGTTTGTTGTTCAGATTCAGATTAGTTTTATTTCTGATCATTTCCTATGAAGAATCTACGAATATTATAAATAAAAATAAAGAATAATAAAAATAAAAAATAAAAAAACATTTTTTTTTAGCAAACTACTGGAAAGTAATAATTCCTGGGTAACTGGGGAAGTTTTAAGAGAGGACTTTTAGAGGACATGTTAATTACCTAGACTTCTTATCAGTCTCTAGTCGGACGATTACGTTCTTTATTTACTGATTTAAACCCTTAATGTCTCAGGAATGATCATCATCCTGATAAGAGCTTCATTTGAGAATTTTTATCCTTGCACCAACTTCACTTAAAGGCACAAGGTGATAGGGTCAGGTTACTGTATTTGAGCCAGAGAAAGGAAAGCAGCAGAAAGCATTGCTGACACAGACAGAACCAGTGAACAGAATAGATCGAAATAAAGGTGTCAGCGAAAAAAAAAACGCCTTTGCTCGAGTGACCAGCAGCCTTTTCACTCCAGCAGAAGTGATGTGGGGGAAATGCAGATGACAACAGAAATGATAGTGGGAAATGGGACAGAAGGAAATGTGTGAGGGGGGGAATAAACACGAGTCAGTACTCTCCCTCGCCTTTCTGAAGAAATCCTCAGCATTCCAGGTACAGCGAGGGGAATTCAAGCAGCTCTGTGATATTTGTGACACAACTATATGGTTCTCCTCAGATTACATCCATGTTCATTGTATTTATGGGGAAGTGACATGTTAAAATGAGAAGTGATACTTAAAGGGATAGGCCCGGTAATATATCAACTATATGACTTTCTCCGTAGAAAGAAACTTTTTAAATGCCAAAAAAATTCGTGTTTTTTTTTTTTTTTTTTTTTTTGGTTTGTGTTTTATCACGGCTTGTGATTTGGCCTGTGACATTTATGCAATTCAATTAGATTTTATTGTGAAATCGTGAAATCAATTACTCATAGAAGCCCTGTTGAATTCCTAATTCTAATTGGTCTAATTTTCATGCTATTGATTTGTAACTGATTACAAGCCTTAAGCA
Organism: Tachysurus fulvidraco; assembly: GCF_022655615.1. Taxonomy (NCBI): domain Eukaryota; kingdom Metazoa; phylum Chordata; class Actinopteri; order Siluriformes; family Bagridae; genus Tachysurus; species Tachysurus fulvidraco. The sequence continues at coordinate 13,289,842 of NC_062519.1, forward strand.
TGACCATGTATCACTATGACCGAGTGACTCTGTCCGTCTTGGACAAATAATACACTTGGCTCCTGTTTTCTTATGAGTGTGGAAAACTTTACCACATTACTTCCCGTGTTGGCTGTAACCACACAAATCTTTCTACACTCACCAAGTCCGAACAGATCAATAGTTATCAAATCAAGTGCTTTTTCACATCATTGACTGTCTCTCCAGCACTGTTTTCACAAACATTCATGGATTTTTCCTGCTTCTTGTGTTTAGGCAGTTAAAGAACCACTTTACATTACAGACTGTTAACCCCAGGTTAAGGCTAAGTTTCTTCTCTTACATTTATCAGGTTAAGGAGGTCACCCAACAGTGCAAAAAGGTTTGGAGCATGTGTTTACAAGGCATCATGCTTGAGGCAAGAAGGGGGTGAGGGTATCTGGGGTTAAGGGAATAAATAGCTTAATGTTAAAAAGTGTGCACTAGAAATCTACTTAATCCTCTTTGGGCTGCTTAAGAGCTTCCTTTTAGACCAACTGAAGAGTCCCTTGTGCCTACTATAGACATCAGTGATAAACGTTCTAATATCTACCACAGTATTAGCATGGAATCAGAAAGAATATTTAAAGAGCTTATTTGTCATTTTTAGAGCCCCCTGCTGCCCGTGAGGTAAAATGTGATTATACACTAAAGATGTTGTCAAGACAAACTCATTCCCTGAAGCTGATCCTCCATACATTATGCTGAAATAACATATTCATCATGGGATACCATTTATGGGAAATGGGTGGGGTTTCTTCTAGATTGAAAATAAACTCCAAAAGATCTGTTGCACAGCAATATTGCAAATTTTTATTATAGATCTAGAAATGCTTTAAAAATGCCATTTGCGATTCTTTTTAATATTAAGATACTCATGTTTTGTCCTGTTTTTGAACCACACTATTGATATTCAGGTAAGGCTGTGCTTTAGCTTGGGACTCTCAATGTTAGCATTATATCCCAGGTGATTTCAAGAGCTGCCAGTAGCTGGCATCAAGATAATGTTGTACTGGAGCCCAGTTGGATTGGACTTCTGCTAAGGTTGAAGGTGACAGGCAGAGCAGGATGGAAGTCCTCCCAGATACGCATTTCCTGATCCTGGATCATGCTGTTTGCTTTGGACAGGCTCTCTTAATCTCTAATTCACACCCATGCAGCCCTGCGATGCACAGTGAAAAATGGTGAAAAATAAGGTGACCTCTTTTTTTCCGTGGGTGTTATCAGTGTGGGTGTTTATTCCCATGCCGTCCTCTCTGTTTGCTGATCCACCCTTCTCCTATTACAGATGTGCCTCAATGTGTTCAATACTGATAATTCGCTTTGCACTTTATGCAGTATCTGATACGTTGCTGTCACTTTGAAAGTATGTTTGCTCTTTGGGTGGAAAGAGCAAAAAAGGGCTTCATGTAGGTTAAGACAACAAAATGGAAATCAAGGAAAGTAAGCATTACTATCACACTTGTTTCTTGAAGTCGTAGGCTGTGAGTTGGTATGAGTTCCATGGATTGTGTTAACCCAACTGATTGCAAGGCTTTTTAATTATTGTATTTTTTTTAAGCTCCATAGTGAGATTGCCTTGTTTATGTAAAGTATACTGCATAAATGAGGAGTCTACAGGCTGTCCTTAACCTCATTGTAGTCTTCAGCTGTTCTGATAACAGCGTTGTTATGGATCTCATAATAGTCGCTTTATAGTCATTGGGGTTTGGATTCAGAAGTTGCTCCCAAAGCAGTTCAGGCCAAAAGCACTTTCTTAAGTGTTTATGACCGACACTGTGGTTACTAGAAGTCCACGTTTAATTATGTGTGTGCTTTTGTTTCGTAAAAAGTCCAAAAGGACCCTGAGGCACAGTAATGGAAAAGAAAATGTGCTCCACTGCCAGGGTAACCTTCATGTCAAAGAAAATTGTCTTGGCAGGCTTTATGGAACAGTTGGATATGCCAGCACGTGAACACACACTGCTGAGCTCACTGGATTCTGGCTGAGAGAATTTGTCGCCATCTATTGACCATTATGTGGAACTACACCTGATTCATGATGGATTGAGAAAACCAGCAACATACTGTCACAATGATTACTGTGACAGTACGTTGATTACACAATTTTTACTTATTAAATAATTACATGCCACATTTTATATCCATTTATAGTTACATTTAACTATTTTTTAAGCATTTACATTAAGCTTTGTTTATGATATGAGTTACTTCTTCAGAAGCATCATTTACTTTCTCTCTTCTGATCTTAATGAGGCTGTTCTTAATGAACAGCTTATCGTGTTCCTGAGAAACTAGAACATTGTTTCTGTGGAAAACTTTCCTGTGATGGAGATCTTAATTACAGCTTTAGCTCTAACACTGGGGACTTAGAAAGCTTCACCATAACAACAATTACACACAGTGTGTTCACAAGGATAAAATGATTTTTAGTAGTTACTTTATATAATAAATTTAGGTTTTTATTCTTAATGTTACAAGATCTTGCAATATAGTTGGGTTATCCAGAAAGGGTGTTGGACTATCCAAGACTCTGGGGTTATATTTATGAACATTCTGTGTCATCAGTCTATAAAAGATCACCTGGATCACCCAAAAACTCTAAAACATGGCTATGAACTCTACAATCTCTTATTTTTGTTCAGTTTCTGATGTGTGTGTGTGTGTTTTTTTTTTTGTCTGTGTCTATCCACCAGACTGCAGTTACACTTGTCACCTGGAATGTGAGAACCATGTTCGGCTCGACTGTAACCAGGGAAACGGGCAGAAAGAAGAGACGTGTTCCGTCTCCCCCGGCCGAACATATTCTACAGCGCCTCCAGCGAAGGTAAACTTACACAATTCAGTTGCAATTTACTGAAAAAAAAAAAAACGTTATTAATCCTAAGTATATATATCCATGACAGAATATTCAGTGATAACAGTGGGTTGATTCGGTCCTTTCAAATGTGTTGATTCACTTCATTCAAGTATTCACTCCCCCTTGAACTCATTTTGGTTTTGCAACCCTGAATTGACTTCATGAAATTGATTGATTTATTTTGAATATGCAAAATATTTCATTATTGTGCCAGATTTAAGTTAAATGAAACTTAAGCTGATGTTGGTCACATGGCAGAACCATCTCTGCATGTTGACTTTCAATGTCCATGGGGTGTATTCGGACCTGAGCCAAATATCCAGAGGGTGGCGTGCGTTCTAGGCTGTTTAATGTGTTGTTTTGTGTCGAACAGTGTTGTAGCAGTGGGTTAGGCTTAGTGATTGGGTTATAGTAGGAATTTGATCAGATCCAGTTCTACCCCATAGACTTTTGAATCCGTAGCAAGGAACCTAATTTTGCCTACAATTACCACAGCAGGTCTTCCTGTCATACGTCTCTATCGACTTTAGACATCTTGATCCTGATGATTTTGACCGTTCGTCATTGCAAAATTGCTCAAGCTCTATCAGACTGAAACATTAACCACACACACTTCCATTTACTCACTGTAATAAACAACAGTGTTTGATCTTATTGGAGGTTATTGGTGGTGCAAGTAAACAGTAGTTGTTGGTCTTTAATCAACTATATGTTGTCGCTCCTGGTTTGTTAGGATGATGGAAATAAACTAGGTTACCTAACTTTGTTTTTTTTTGCATCTGGTTTAACTCTAGGTCAGTTGTTTGGTTAGTCTTTTAAGATTTAAGACAGTACACACTTCAGTCTTCCCTCTTGTTTTTTTATTTTTTTATTTTGGTTAAGACAATGAATTGTTATTGGTGTTTCATTCAAGGATTTCACTGTTTCCTATGAGTGTATGATTTTATGTCAGTGTTCCTATAACAAACTGATAGAACTGACCAAACCAAGGTTTTCCAAAGATTTGGCATATATTTCACTAACATGACATAAGTTTTTATGTTCTTCTCAGTCTTGCTTTGCATACGATCATGTCAGGTAGATTAACCTTTATTATCATGTCAGATTAACAAATGTGGTGGTAAGAATTTGATCATGTTGTTGGATAGTTACATGCTGTAGTCAATATTTTATATTTCCGTTCAGGAAATAATGTCATTTTTCAGAAATGTATGGATTAGAAAATATCCTCATTTCACTATGTTGTGCTACAAAAATAATGACTTTTTAATATTAACCCTACATACCACAAGAGGGAGCTGCTCTGTATAATTACAGATCAGTTGTTGTTTTTTTGCATGGTGTTGTGAAGATCGTAGACCTTCCGTTCAAAGCCTGCTAAGATATTACCTAAAGGAGTAACTTGATTTGTGCTTGAGGCTTCTGTGTTCTTTAGGTACTTTCTAGATTGACATCCATTGTGTCAAAGCTTTCAGATGCATAGATAATGCTTTAACTTCCAGTCGTGACATAAAAGAAACCAGCTTGCCAAAGGACACATAAATTAACTTAATTACAATAAAGGTTTAATTAAGTTATACGGACCAGTGTGCACCCTAAGGCCAGCTCTCAAAGCTCCTTAAAGCTGAGAAAGCTGTTTTAGAGACAAAACATGCCATGGGACAATAAAGCCCTTTACTATTGTGATATAATTAGATAGAGGTGTCATTTTCTTTACTAATGTGAGGATATTGAATAAGACATATGACAGGACAATACCAGGTCTATTTTTTTCTCTACATCATTATCTGCACTGTATTGCTCTCTGTGCGAATCTCCTCAGTATCTCCTCTCAACCTTTCTCTCTTTCACCATCACTGTAATAGTTCTTCGGAAAAGGGTACAATATGTTCTCAGAAAGTTTCTTCTTACCCTAATCACACTATAATACAAACCCAATGGTACGTCCCATAGTCCTGCAATCACTGTACTAACTAATATAAAACCATTACTCCAAACCATTTTTTACATTCAAAACCAAAACACGCAGATGGCTTTAGTACTGAGATCGACGCATTCAAGTCTCCATCAGTGAACAGATGATACCTTCAACTAGATAGTCTTCATGATAAAACTAGAATGAATTCATTTCCTGTTTACATCAATGAATCACATGTTTCACAATATAGTCCACAGTAATAGAAGGGAAATGATTTCAAATCACACTATCCACGGTTCTATTTTGAGTCTGGTTCCTCTCAAGGTTTTTTTTTTCCATATCGTCTCATGGTGTTTTTCCTCACCATCATCACTTCTGGCTTGCTCATTAGAAATAAATTCAATATTTATCCCTTCTATTTTTGTATATATTTTTGACTAGCTGCATTGTGTCAAAGTCCCTTGTTGAAAATATATGCATGTTCATCTAACTTCAAATTCAGCCTTTTTTTATATTATGTTTTTCTCTACTAAATGTTAGCATACAGCAACTATCTCTTCACTTCATTTTATTTTGTGTGTGTTTTCACACAAATATTTGTTGCTTTTCGACTTACGACTTCCTTTTTCCTGTCTCGCGCATGGAAACCACACTCATGAATGTGCACTCTGTAAACCTGCACACCTTTGTGTGTACGTGTTTGTGTGTGTATGTGTGTGTACGTGTGTGTGCATGTGTTGTGTTAACCCCATTAGAGGTGTTCCAGCACTGCAGAAGCTTTCAGCAGCTTCTTCTTTTGAATCCCTCCATTTCTGAGTATTTAGACCGATGCTTATCAAAGTGCTTAGCTTCCTAGTGTCTCAACTTCCTGTTTGTATTCTAATTCGCATGAGATCTAGCACACTTCCTGGTCATGCAGCAGGACTTCAAAGAAGACATTTTCTCTATTTTTGTTTGAAAGAGACAGTTTCTAAACTCTTAGCATCTGCAATTCACTGTTCTCTAGGGGTGAGCGATATCATACTGTACTCTGAGATTCTACTTTGATGCACAATGTGTATTAGAGCAGTTGATGTGGTGTATGTTTCTCAGAGTTATTGCCGGAGTCAGTATGTATTTGTATCAGATCAGTTTAATTTTATACTCTCATCCAGTGTTCTTGATGTATTTGATAGTACATATAATGTTGTAATTGAAGCCCTAGAGTCAGTTTTATAGATTTGCAGGTGATTAGAAAACTGTGCTCCACAAAAATACCTTCAAAATAAAAACTGATATCTGTCTCGGTCTCTTTGACTAGTGATTTGTGCGGGGAATAAAAAGGTTTGCAGTGACTTGACCTTTTTTTTTTTTGCTGTCAGTGCTCGTTAACATTGGTGTAACTTTTCCTGTTAACTAGAACGACATAGCTACCTAGTTAGCGTTTCGGAGTTAAAGATAGTAATCAGGAGAAAAAAGTTAGCTGTTTAGTGTTGAATTGTGTTGAAACATTACATTTAAACCTAAAACATTCACTTGGACAGGATTAATGGCTAGATAAGACACATCACAGCAAAGCTAGCTGATACAAGGAGCTCTCAGCACGTCCCACTGACTCACAGTAACACAGTGGCAGCATTTTGCCATTCAGTTGTAAATCACCATAGCAACAAATCCAATAAAATCAAGACAACACACTTGTATGCTTTATAAGTTAGACCATGAGAGCTGCTCTCAGTGTGCGAGTGTCTCAGACACTGCACATGACCAGAGACAGAAAGAGAAAAAGAGAGAGAGAAATTGAGAAAGAAACACACCTTCCTATGTCCTTGACATGCTAACTGATTTGCACACTGTTTTTCAGTGCAGCAAATATGTATTAGCGTCCCAAGAACCTGCGATACTAACCTTCGAAGTGTCCTCCCTAACCTGTTTTTAGACATACTGTACGTATTCAAATTCACAAGGCAGGCATACATAATAAACACTGCTAAAGGTTAAAGGGAGCATAACCTTCAAGATTTGATAGAGCATGAGGTAAGCTTTTTAACCTACCATATGCATGGCTTGGAGCTTGGTATATGTTTAGTGGAGAAAGAAATTAGAGCCTCTGTGCATTATTAAAGACAAAGTGTAAGTGAACGATATGAGGTGTCCTGGCTACCAGAGAGGGGTCTGATAAGCAGATCATGTAAAGGATCTGACGCTGCATTTAACACCAGTGTGTAAGAGGATTCTATCATTAGATACTGGATATTGAGTGGCACTGTTTAAAAAAAAAATCCTGTCCAAACCACAAAGCACCGGTAGCTATAATAGTTAATATGGTGAAGATTTCTGTATTGAACGTTTATGGAAGTCTCCAGTGTCAGTTTCTCACAACCTTTCTTGCTATCATGATTGTTTTTGTGTCTTAGTAACTTCAACGGAAATTCTAAGTTAACATATGCCCATGTCACCAGTTTCTTCAAATCTCCTGTCACTTTAACGCTCTTGTGCTGACCATGTGTGCATTTCTCACACCTCGGTGTTTTGTGGCCTATTTCAGTATTTCACCTGCTGTTCCAAATAATCTCACAAAATTCTACAGAGATGAGGTCTCACGGACTTGCCAGTCTGTCATACTTGTCCTACACACCCATACACACTGGTCCTACACGCCCTACAGTTGTCGTCCTGGAGTGTTATGTTGACCAAACAGCTGGGGATCTGAAGTTACGCTTGTGAAGTTGCACGTTGTACAATAAGATGCTGCTATTGCTGTGACATTTTTTCAATTCGATTCCCATATCTGGCAAGAACAAATGGGCAACTCAATGAGCAGATTTGCCTTGGCCTCTGGCTGGTGAACTCTTTGTTCAATGCTTCTAATCTCATAACCCTTGCAGGTTTTGGGTTCTTTCTACGGAAGAGCACTTATGCAGTTAGTTTTTTCATGGGATTGATTATCTTCCTTCAGAGCAATTTGCAGAAAGCCCCTGCAACATTTCCTCTAGCTCTGCTACTACAGCATATTGATGCCATGCAGAGCAGGGATCCTCATCTTTGAGCCAGTCAATAAAACCCCCAAACCCTCAGGAGAGCAATCTTCATCTCCTCCATCTTCTTACCATCAACCATCTCATCGATTATGGTAATATAACAGACGGCTTTGGCTTCAGGTAATTTGTCTGCATTTATAGAAGCAGTCTTTTTTTAATCAACAGCCACACACGCCAACGTCACCCAGGAGCATTTATAGGGACATTTGTCATTCTTTGATTTGGGATCCCAGAAGCTTTTTTTGCTGCATTGGCAGAATCTACAAGAATACTGGATTGAGTCCAAAGGTTTAACTGTCGCTCAATGAGAATTGAGTAAAGCAGTGACATGGGAAATCGAAAGTGGTTTTCAGCCAGCCTCTATTGAAAGAGGTCATCATTTTATCTCTTTTATTTTCTAGCCCAGGCTTTTCATCACACTCTATAAAATATAGTTTGGTGTAGAGTATTGGACAAAGCAAGTCTGGATACTGACATGACGATCGTAGAGAGGATATTGCTAATGTTTTATTCCACTATGATGTGATATATGTCCAAAGTATGAGGAAAATAATGAGACATGCTGAATGATGCCCAGGCTGCCGTTGAGAAGTATTTATTTGCTCATTATTCTGTACTCAGCTGGTCTTGACTTATCAAGGTCAGGGTTAAAGGTTAAGTCCAGTGGTGCCTGCTGGGCCTTAAGAAAGGTCAACGGTCATGTAATCTATGACCTGCAGGTATGTAGGTTTTGTTATTGTGATGCCTTTTCAACGGTCAGGTTGTAAGTCTTTGTGTGTCAAAATGAATGCATTTTATTTATGTAGAGTTAGGTGTACATGGGGTGTCTATTATCAAAACAACAAAAAACAAAATACAAATTCATAAAATTGCTGGAATAGATAGGCACCTCAAATCCCATTTTTAATATATAATCACAATTTCTGATAAATAAGTAAGGGATAGAACAGAAGAGGGCATGCTGTTACAGGAAATTATTCAACCTTAGAGTGGTGTGATGAAGCAGGATTACAGATACCACCTCAAATATGACTATTTTACAATATCAGCGCGTGCCAAAGGGTTTTTCCCCCCTATTATTTAAAAAAATTGAAAGTCCTGTTTCATTCTTTCCAAATATTTTTCCCATGGTGGAGAACTTATGAATAAAGGTTATTAAATGCTGTCTTACACACAACAAGTAATCAATGTTTATACATTTTTCCCATGCACTTCTTATAAATTATGTAGATCATCCGGCATACATAGGTCCCTATGAACGAGTGGTTGCTCATAGAAATGATAAGGTATTAGAATGAACACACTAACACTAAAAAAAAAAGCTGTTACAAAATGTTGCTGGAAAACATTTAATCAGAACCTTTTGACTGATCCGGCAAGACAGGCCTTATGTCTCATGTACTATATATCTACTCATGTGATTATTTTCATGTGATATTTTTTCATTGCCCAAAATATTTGATATATTGATGAATATTTTTTCGTGCACTGAAAACATTTGTGGGCAAGGTGGCGTTTTTTTCGCAGCTTGTGTGCCTTATAACGTATAATACGTCCACTTTATACTTTATTGTACACAGTAGCTACACTTCAACGCAAAGTGCATTGGAATGAATTAATCATGCAAACAGTAACAATAGTTTGTACATTATCGAAGCCATTCAATTGTTCCTGTGGCTTTTTTTCAGAGCCTCATTAGTATAAAGTGTGCTCTGTTTACGCAGCAGTCACAGCTTCCTCTATTCGTTGCCGCTTGTGTAAATGGTTATGATTCCTTTTCACATTTGAACACTCGAAATTCTGACATATTTGTTCTTCTTCCAAAGAACTGTCCCTTTGCATACTGGATGCTATGTAAAATAGGACCACATGCTGATTGGATCATGTGTGATGTATCTGTCTTCTCTCTCTCTCTCTCTCTCTCTCTCTCTCTCTCTCTCTCTCTCTCTCTCCCTCCCTGTGTTTGTGTCTGTTTGTGAAAGTGTATCATTAAGAGGAAATGGCTATGGTTGAGCAGTTGCATGCAGGAAGAGAGACAGAGACAGGGGAGAGAGAGCAGACTCAACCACTAATGGTAAAGCAAGGCAAAGAGAGAGAGGGAGGGAGGGAGGGAGTGAGAGAGGGAGGGAAGGAGTAATACGTCAGCACTGCTCTGTTTCTCAGTCTCTGGTAATGCAGGCAGGAAGCAGGTTGTTTCCCAGCTTTGACAGCTCTACTCACTACAAGCACATTCAACACAGCAACGCATCGTCTACAGACTCGCCGTGGGTTCAGTCATCAACCCCAGCTTATGCAGCAATCTTCACTAGTGGCAACAAGCCTGCATGGGCACTTCACTTCACAGAGACAGAGCTTTCTCTTATCCTTCCTTTTCTCATCTGATTGGCAAGCTGAGCGGATGTGCATCTCAGGGACTGAGCTGAAAAGGCCATTTCTTCTCATTTCCAATGAGATCTTGTCTTGCTGACCTGCCAGAAAGAGGAACCGAGGTCTCCTTGCCGCTCTTCCGCAACCCCCCAGCAGTGATACGTAGAAGTACTCTGATACCTTGACTCTCCTGCTCTCAGATTTCTGTCTGTCTCTTCAACTGACTTAAGGCATTCTCGTCACTTATTTGAAACTGTTCCTCATCTCCTGATCAGATCTTTACTTCCTGCACTGCCTGAAGCCTGGAATGGTGCCGGGGGCCGCTGGAGGCCCCGCAAATGACCGGTAGCAATAGCATGAGCAGTGGCTACTGCAGCCTGGACGAAGAGAACGATGATTCCGCCTTCTTCACCGCCAAGACCACCTTCTTTCGCCGAGCACAGTCCAAGCAAAAGGACAAGGTAATGCTGGGAAAGGGGGAAGAAGAGCAAACAGTGTATATTTTTGAAGATCACTGAAACAGAGAAGGGCTCTTTTTAGGTGACGGTCATAGAGTGCGGAAATTGGGTTGTGTTCTTGAAGTTTCTGAAGTGACGCAATGATGACTTGTGTGAAAATTGTGTGTTGCTTTTATTTAGGGTGTGTTTTGTAAAAGCCTGTTTTCATGTACTTTTCTACATACAGTAGATTTCCAATGTTGGTAAAATGTCTCTAAACCTTTGATGATGGAAATTCTCTTGGTGGAAAGTTTAACATGAGAACAAAGTCTGTTTACTCAAATCAAACCTCAGATTTGAGGAAGTTTTTTCCCTTTCAGTGTTTCTTTTGTGTCAGTAAATTATGCTAATTGTAACAACAGCTTTTACCAGCTTTCTAGCGTAATTTTTTGAAAATTAAGAAAAAAGGAGTGGGCTGAAGAGGCGAAAACACCTCCCCTTCGTTTCCTTATTATCTTTTTAAATGGAGTTGTTTCTAAATAACAAATACATTTTAAATCATCTCCTGGTCTTGGGACACGCCCAAAATTCTTTCAACTCTTGTGTTTTCCCAATGGGCAAAGTTTCCCAAAACGTATAAGCACTTGTGTTATGTAAGCTCAGTTCAATTTGAGACTAATTTATTTGCTTAAGATGCTAAGCTGAGATGAATAACACGCACGGGCATCTGGCATATCGCCGACTGGAGTTGCCCTTCCCACTTATTTACTGTCGCTCTGTCTTTTGAAAGAAATATGAACAATATATGTTGCTTAAATATATTTAAATCTTTGAATTCTGCTTCACCAGGCTTACCTCAACTTCACTAGTGTCAGGTTTGTAAAGATCCGTGTTCATGCCATGAATTATTCATCCTCTACGTAGTGTACTGTAGGTGACCAGTTTAGGTAACCAGCTTAGAGTAGCCAAGGACTGAAGATTGTTTTTGTTTGCTTATGTGGGTTTCTTTTAGGATTGTCTAGTTATTGTCTGTTGCAATAGCTAAAATAAGAAGAGCATACTGTACATTGTTTGGGCTGGCAGGATGTGGGTTTTTTGTGTGACTCTGGTTGCTAGGATGGTGCTGTCTGTGCAGTTCTGGTTGCCAGGTTAGAGTTGAGGTTATTGTTGCAGAACTGGTCCTGTAACCTTAGCTTCAGATCAGATTTCCTTTTGTTGTTGAAGTAAGCATTTCTGTCAAAGCTAATTTTATATGCTTTGACCTAGCATAGATCAATACAGTATCATAGCTCATGCAGTATTTGGTACTTAATAAGCATCTCTGAAGGAAAAATTGATGGAACATACAACCAGTTCCATGTACCCATCATTCATTAACACGAGCTCGAGCAAATATGACACCCACCTAACATCAGCGCCACATGTCCTCCCCCGTATCATAGAAGACAAACAAATAAAAAAGCTCCACCCCATAACGCTGTCGTTACAGCCAGTTGTTAACATTTGAATAGGGAAAGGTAGACAAATATTAAGGATCATGGTCACTACATGCAATGCTTTTGGAACTGAACACGCTGTACATTAAAACTTACTGACTTCAGATTTATGATACTCGATGATTTTAACACAGTACAGCTAGAGGATTCTTATAATATTACATGTATAGCAAGCTCAAAAAGGATGGTTTACATATGCACACACCACTTTCATTTTACTCTGTAATGGCAAGTTATGCAAATGATCCTGGACTCGCAGGCGTTTTTGTCAGTCTGTCTTTCAAACTCACTACAGGCGATTGTCAGATACCGCTGCAGCTGCTGGCTTTGCTGAGCATAAAATAATTAATTAACAGTCTATACGCCAAATCACACCCTCGGCTGTTCTGAAGAGCACATGGTGGCCAAGCTGCTTTGGTGTAGTAGCAATGCATCAATAAACACATTCTATCATTAGGGCTATATTAGTGTGTGTGGGGAGTGTTGTGAGATTTGTTGGTGTTACATGCAGATGATCAAGCTTTGTTTGGTTAAAGGGACGTGAATATGTAGTGAGTGATAGCTTCTCCCACTTGATGGTTGACCCAGTAATGAGAGAGAGGGAGAGAGAGAGTTTGTGTGTGTGTGTGGGAGGGGGACAGAGAGAGACTGGCATTACTGCAGTACATTTGTTTCTCTGCAGAAACTGCAGGAAAAGAGCTCGTACAGTATGTCAGGCGAGAGCGAGAGATCATAGATGGCATGCAGTTGTCACAGTGCTATTGCATTGAACACTCTTGGTAAGAAAATTTACACAATAAAGCATGAAGTATGTGAGTATGTCAGGTCTTCGGTTGTAATAGGAAGTGGGCCACAGTTTCACAGCGCTTCCGCTCTGAGATAAGCAAGCTTCTGCTCAGGCACCGACTGCAACTGTGACTGACACGCTCAGAGCTATGGCTATGAGGATGATGACCAGTGTATTAAAAATATCAGCTAAGTCAAATAGGAAGTGATTTTGGGCTCATCGGTTTAAAGATAGTCAGCAATGTCATTGCAAGTTTCAGTACATTGTTCAGTTCTCACAATTCAAACTAATATGACTTCTCTTTTTAGTATAACTTTTCAAAGCCACGCCCTGAAAACATCCCCAAGATAGAAAGCATAAGGCTGATGAGTGGTTGGATGTTAGTGGCGAGGAATACAGCTAGGACTGAGACATGTGGGACTATATATTTTTTTTTAATCCTGAGTCTGAGATTTGAAGTCAGCTGATCCAGTTCCCCAAGTATGTGAACACTTAAGAGAGTTTTTCTTTCTTTTACTTCAGTTATTCACTTAAGGCCGTATCAATAGCAAAATAATAGCAAAATAATGTGAGAAAAGGCTAATTCACTTGAGTGGAATGAGGCAGTAAATTTGTTTTATAGTAAATTTTTACACATGCAGATTTTTAAGCCTTGGATCCGTGAGCCAATATTCAAAAATGATTTCAGATTAGTTTCCATATTATTTCCTATTACAAGGCTGCAGTAAACTAAATATGAGTATTAAACCTAAACATTTTAATTTCTAGTGGCATTTTTGTAGTGAGTCATTTAGTCATCATTTTAAGTACAGGTATGCTCCTGGGGTTTGACAAAAATAAAGTCAATATCGTTCAGAATGCTCAAGAGCTTTCACGTGGCTTGAGGATGGCTCTGATGACATCCTGTTACCTAATCAGCTCAAGACACCATGTGCTGAGCTCAAGGATGGAAGTGAGAACACACAGAGGAAGCACTTCCCTTATAACTCATGTAAGGTGATATTTGTCTCGATCGCATCACGGATGTGCTTTGTTATGTATCACGGGCTTGTCTTAGACCCTCAGATGTCATTATGGAGAAAAACTTTGGCATTTAATCTGAGAAACTGCAACGGTGTCAAATAATAAACATCATTTGTGAGCAGGGAAATGTGGTAGTTAAAGGTTTGGGTGTTGTGTGTAAATAGATAGCTCTAGTTTCCAGTACTTCAAAAGTACTGTTTTTAGTACTCCAGTATGTTTTTACAGTTTCTCAGATTTTTCATGCTGGGCATGGAAGGAAAACAAGGTCATGTCTGAAGTGAAATGAGTAAGAGTGAAAGCGACACATGTCATCTAGTCTTTTTCCAATCCTCAACTGTCCTGTTTCAACTGTCAGGTAACCTCAACAACCTCTTGGTATTGGCGGACAGGAGAGAAACCTCCTGTGGTCTTTTGCTATCGTAGTCCATCCCACTCAACTTACTGTATGTTTTCTGCTTCAGGAAATGAAGCAGACGTCTGCTTTTTATTTGCATTTGATTGCATTTTACTTTCCTGTGGGTGAGACACAGTATTATGTAGGCAGTTGGAGCAGGAGGAAGTGATAAAGGCCACGACGGTCTTTAGTTCCGCTGTATAAAGCAGCGATGCAGGTGCTGCAGGTTGTAATCTATTTAAAGAGACAAGCTCATAGATAAATATAAGTACAGTAAAACGCTGAGCAATATGATTATATGCTCTCAGTACTGTGAACACTATACTGTGACAGTATACTTTTCTGAGCTATCGTCGGTAGCAGTTTTATATTTTGTTGTAATTATGTATTTTAATAACAATTAGATTTAATTTAAAGTTAAATACATATAGATATAGATATAGATATAGAGTGATTTAGAGTTAAATACATTTGTGTGTATTAAATGTGGGTCAGCTCTCAGTCTGGCCCACAATAACGTACTGTAAGCAGGGGAGACGTGCATGAGGCAAATAGATCCCTCATGGTCTATTATCTAATTCAAACCCACATTCTCAGAACAATTGGTACTAATCCTTACCTTTCCTTGTCACTTTTCTTGTATGTTTCACTTGGAAGGTGTATGTAGTGTACCATGAATTAATTAAGAGTGGTACATTACTAAATAACACACACACGTACCAAATTTCATGAATATTTATTTTTGAATTTAAAGGCAGTGGTTTGAATGCTTAGATCCTTGAAAGAGCTGCAATTGAAAATGAAATAAGGCCAATTCTCGTGTGCGTCGTGTGTGTGCGTCGTGTGTGTGTGTGTGTGTGTGTGTGTGTGTGTGTGTGTGTGTGTGTGTGTGTGTGTGTGTGTGTGTGTGTGTGTGTGTGTGTGTGTTTGGGTGGGTGGGTGGGTGGGTGGGGGGACCAAGCAAGCATTCACAAGTCTGCTGCTATAAAGTGACAGCTTGATGCCTCCCTACAGCATAGTGTTTTTTTCTGCACCATTTTTCCTCCCTTCTGATCCATAGCACATAAACCTCTCTCTCTCTCTCTCTCTCTCTCTCTCTCTCTCTCTCTCTCTCTCTCTCTCTCTCTCTCTCTCATTTTTAGCTGCTTTGCACCCCAACTCTTATTCCACCTTTAAGTAAAGCCACTTTCTGTATATGCAAACCCAGAAACCTTGAGAAGGTTACCTCATCGTCTACTCCATTGTTCTAATCAGTAGCACTTTCTCATCGCAGGCTAGGGAAAGGGTGGGAGGCAACTATATTTAGCTCTACTCACAAATGCAGGAATTCCTGACAGATTAGTCGGAACTTGTCAATTCCATCTCCCTGGAAAGAGTATGAAGATTCACCAACATCGAAATTCACACGTCTTTTAGTAATAGCTGACTCAGGATGTTCTGGTTGGCTTGTTGGGATATTAGACTGGAGGCTAAAATCAAACGTGTCGATATCTTGACAGCGAATCTACAAGGGTTGTGTAAGACATGAAAGTCAGATTGAAATTCTGTTTGTAATTTATAATTCCCTACAGGGTGAACATTCGCTACCGGGTGAAGCAGGTTGAAAATATCAAAAATAATGTACCTGTTACTCAGACAAATTTACCTGTTACTCAGACGGCTACCTGTCAGGACGCTCTCAATCTTTGCATCCGTCAGGTATTCAAACATAAGGAATGCAATTTGGGATATAAAATATACCCAAAAGGAGATAGATAAATAAAAAAGTATAAACTATATAAAAAGAAACTATATAAAATATGAAAATATTAAAATATAAGTGAAAAAAAAAGTATATACATAAATATACATAAATGCGTATGTTTTTTAATTATTGTCCTCAAAGTGTCCATGTGCAGTATGGTGTGTAAATAGTGTATAAAGTAGTACTGTGCTGTGCAAGTCCAGAGTTAAAGTGACAGTCCAGAGTTAAAGTGTCAGTGCAAAAAAGTGTGCAGAAAAACAGTGAAGATGGACGGAGAGGTCCAGTACTAGATCCAGATCCTGGGTGTTTCCTGGTTTAAACTCCGAATGGCCTGCAGGAAGAAGCTTCTCCTCATTCTCTCTGTGTCTGAACGCAACAAAGAAAAGAGTATATTGTTGGGATGGCTGAGATCCTTTACAATCTTCCTGGCCCTGGTCCGGCACCACGTGCTGTGGATGTCCTGCAGGTCAGCGGTGTGGATGGTATGTTCAGCTGATCGCCCCACCCTCTGGAGGGTTCACCTGTCCTGCATGGTGCTGTTCCTAAACCAGGAAGTGATGCTACCCGTCAGCACGCTCTCAATGGTGAAGGTGTAGAAAGTCTTTAGCACCTGAGAGGGTAGTTTAAAGTCCCTTAAGCATCTCAGATGGCACAGATGCTGCCGGGCCTTCTTCACCAGGGTGTTGATGTGACAGGACCAAGACACCCAGGTATCAAAAACTGCCCACTCTCTCCACTGGGGTCCCGTTGAGGTTTAGTGGTTGGTAAGACCGCTCCTGCTTTGTGCTGAAGTCCACTATCAACTCCTTAGTCTTGCTGACGTTCAGGAGAAGATTATTCTACTGGCACTATCTCTCCAGGTTTTTAGTCTCCTGTAGGTAGGCCGTCTCATCTTTGTGGGAGATCAGGCCCACCACGACAGTGTCATCAGCAAACTTGATGATAGTGGTGGAGTTGGAAGTGGCCACACAGTCATATGTGTACAGTGAGTACAGCAGGGGGCTCAGAACACAACCCTGGGGAGCTCCAGTGCTGAGGGTAAGGGTGGATGAGGTGTGTTTGCCCATCCATTCGGCTTGTGGTCTGTCTTTCAGGAAGTTGGAGATCCACTGACACAGCAGCAGGCTGAGTCCCAGGACCTCCATCTTAGAGGTGAGAGTGGAGGGAATTATAGTGTTAAATGCTGAACTGTAGTCCACAAACAGCATTTTTGCATAATTCCCTTTTCTGCAGTCCAGGTGGCTCATTGTAGTGTAGAGAAGATGAGCGATGGCGTCAGTAGAGCGGTTCTGGCGGTACGCGAACTGTAGTGGATCAAGTGTGTCTGGTAGTGATGCAGTGATGAAGTCTCTGACCAGTCTTTCAAAGCACTTCATCACTGCTGAGGTCAGGGCTACAGGGCAGTAATCTTTGGGGCAGGCGGGCTGGGGTTTCTTCAGGACACGAACAATGGTGGACTGTTTGAGGCATGAGGGGACAACAGACTTCCAGTAAGAGGATGAACACCGGTGCTAGCTGGTCAGCACAGGCTTTCAGAACCTGACCTGTGATGCTGTCTGGTCCTGCTGCCTTCCTGGTGTTCACTCTCCTGAATGCCCTCCTCACGTCATGCTCCGAGATGGTGAACATGTTTACCTCTCCAGCTCTCTCCGCGTGCATGGTGTTTGTGTCGTTAGCGCCGCTAGCGTTCGATAGCATAGTTAGCTGCAGCCTCGAAGCGAACGTAAAAGATGTTTAGCTCGTCTGCCAGAGAAGTGTTCGCATTCCCCATTCTAGAAGCTGGTGTTCTATAGTCCGTATTTTTCTGTATATCGTTGGTGCTGGTGCTCTTGGTTCCATAATAATCTAAAATAATATATTGCAACATCATCGCAAGAATAAGTAATGAGTAATAACCTTAACACTCTTTGCTCCAGGGGAGATTTATCTTTACTGACCCTGTGCTCTCACCTCAACCTCTAAAATTTGCGAAGAAAGAATTATACTGTGCTGTAATGTATATGTGACAAAGGCTTTTGTCCTATTCTAATTTATGATGCCTGATTGAATAAAAGAGAAAAAGAGAAAGGGACGAAGGGGGTTTAGCCCTGCTAGCGCATTTAGACCAGGTGTCTTTAGCTGAAGAAGAGTTTCATTATAAAACACTAAGGTATAACCATGTAACAATAGCAGAACAATCAAAAATGATGATTTAAAGGTATTATTTAGAAATCTGGTCATAATTAAGTTCATTAATCAGTATAAGTATAAATTCCTGAGCTACTTTCAGGAAGAACACATACCTCAGTGGATCTGATGATGAACCAAATAGAAGTCGATATTCTTTAGATGTCATTTCAAGCCAGTATCATCTGTTTTTCCTCTGTTCCATGCCACACAACCCTTAACAATACGTTTCACTCTGGAAGCATTCTCCATTTCGATAGGTCTGGCTGGTACAGTAGGTGCTGAGTCTGCAGTATTATTCCAGCTCTTGCTGGCTTCTTTTCCTCTACACTGGAGAAATTGTATCGCACTGGTTCACTGATTCGACATGTATAGCTACTTTATACATACGCTTTTCTAAGTTTAAGCTCGAACAGAGCCTGTAGAACCTCAGTGACACAACCTAACAAATTTATGTTAGGTGTTATATATATAATCCTGATTAATATGATAATTAGCAACGCAGTAGATAGAAAATGCTCAATTCTGATTGGTCAGTGGCTGATGATGAGTGCCTTTTCTGTTTTAACAGCAGGTTAACACCTACAGTAGGTTTATACTAATACGCTCGTCGTAATATGGTATCATTTTATAGTAACTACGTGAAACAGGGACTTATGGTTTGGCGATTCCAAATATCAATAAATGAAAATTTTATTTTTTATGCTTCTCTTTAACACAAAAACCTCATTTTTGTCTTCATACTACAATAAATAGAAAAAAGAGAGGCTGGTTATAAATGGATTAAATGGTCTGGCATGGTAGCTTAGTGGTTACCTCCAGGGTTAGGGGTTTGATTCTTAACCCTGACCTGTGTGTGTGTATTTTGCATGCTCTCCCTGTGCTTCAGGGGTTTATCTGCAATTAAACAAAGTGCTGATTTGTTTTATTTATTTATTTATTTGTCTCATGGAATCATGCTGCTGATCTAAAGTCTAGATGTAAAAGATTCAGCATTCAGAAATCTGGTGCATATGCTTGCTATTTTGCCACCAGATAATAAACAACTTTCATGTTACTTAGGTATGTTAGTATGCAGACTTTTTTTTTAACAAGAACATTTATTAAGCCGTGTTAGCTTGTGGGGAACAAAGCAACACACACATTTCTGATCCAGGATTTCAATCTTTCTCTTCTGTCTGGCTTTTGCTCTCTGACTTTCTCTCTTTCATTCCTCAGTCTTGACTCCAGCAGTCAAATCTAGTGCATAAAGCCACACTATACACTACAATACACTTTATACTACAAACTCTGTGTGTGTACGTGTGTACACTATTGTGTCCCTCTTTGCTCAATGACAGAAACCAAAAATTTGCCCTAAGCATCTTCATTGAATAAATGATCCCATTTTTTTCCCCATCATTCAGAAAAAAAGAAAAACCCTACGCATGCATTACGAAGGACATACAGTAGCAAGTGACTAAAAATATCCCAGCTTCAGTCTTTGTTGCTAAGGTTTGTTCAGTAGCAGCTAAGATCTACACTGACAGATTCTAATTTCTTTGCACTGGAGGCTTGCAAAATAGGAAACATCTCATGTTGTCATGTCTTCTTTCTAATGTCTGACACAGTTAGTGAAGAAGGAGGTGTGTGTTCTGTAATGTTCTTAGGGGGGTGTTTTACTTTTAAGAAAGCAGGTTGAATCAAAGAATAAAGTCATTAAGGAGGCTTAGAAGTCACAAACAAGTGATATTAATCTGATAGATCGCAAGATAAAGGTTTCATGGTGTACAGTAGCTGTAGAATGGTTAGCCAACACGCTGACAGCTAAGGTCCCTTGCTTATACTTCAACCACTGGCTTTTAAATACTAGCTCCTTTAATTTATTTTTTTATATTTAAATTTATTTATATTTATATTCATAGAACCTTAACCACTGATCTTTCAGATTTTTGTTTGTTTGTTTGTTTTAAGCTAGCAGTTTTCTTTTCTGAGATTAGCTAAATATCCTCACAAGGTCAAAACTATCACATATTCTTGTTTATTTACAGCACTTGGCAGATGGACTTATCCAATACGATACACATTTTTATCTTTTTTTTTTTTTTTTTTTTTTTACAAGTGAGCAATTAAAGTTTAAGGGCCTAGCTCAGGAGCCCAGCAGTGACAGCATGGGGTTTGAACTCATGACCTTCTGAGCTGTAGGTCACGA
Source organism: Tachysurus fulvidraco (assembly GCF_022655615.1). Classification (NCBI taxonomy): domain Eukaryota; kingdom Metazoa; phylum Chordata; class Actinopteri; order Siluriformes; family Bagridae; genus Tachysurus; species Tachysurus fulvidraco. Next base: position 13,310,263 of record NC_062519.1, read on the forward strand.
GCTGTAGGTCACCAACTTAACCACTGAGCTACCACAAAAAAAAAAAAAAAACACACAAACACTAATCTAAGATTATTAAGCCTACAAAGTAGATCCTTTTGCATTCAGAGGTGTTGTGTAAATTAATTTGATCCTGATTTCAAACAATAATAATAATTATAATAATAATTATAATAATAATAAATACTGCTAACTGAATTAAAACACTGGAATGAATTCAATGTTACTACATTTTATTTATATATTTATTTACTTATTTATCTATTTAATACAAATTCTGTCATTTAAAGAACTTCAATTATACAGTGATTAGTGAATAACAATATATAAGGTATGCACATGCGTATTATTTAAAGTCGTTAAACGTACAACACTGTGACTTGTGACTATTATACTGAGTTTCTTCAGATTATTTTTAGTATTAAGAGACCAAATAAGAACAGCCAATTTCTGGTTGGGGTTAACATCACAAACATCACTAATGCTACTAAGTAGGAAGAGTGTCCAGCAGTCGATAAAAGCAGCATACACTTAATGGCTAATCTGTCATTACAGAGCAATATAATGCTTACTCTGAAAGCTTTTTTGCTAATTTCATGCAGAGTGTTTTTTTCCCGTTGGGGATGGCATGAAAGGGATTAACAAAGATGTGAATCCGGCACTCCAAAAGGATTATGATCGTCAGTTGTTTGGCGTAAAAGCTAAAGTGCTACATTAACTTCACTGCTATGTTTTGGTAGCTGGTTAGTTGTTTAAACAAACGTCAATGCCAGTAACTTCAGAAAAAGAAAAATGTTTGTGGTGAACTGTTTAATGTGTACCTTTTTATATGGAAAGTGCTTTTCTGAAACAGGGTTCTAGTTTTTAAAGAAAAAGTACCCCATGGTTTTTATAAGAACCATATTAAAGATTATTACCATGATGTTTTACAATAAGAAGGTTTAAACGTGTGCCTTTCTTCATTGCAGAATACCACTAAAGAGGTTGAAGAGGAAAAGCAACAGTCCCTCACCGAGGAAGAGGTCAAGGCGAAGATAGAAGAGTACAACTCTCAAGTGACCGAAAATGGAATGAACTTAGTGAGTATTCTTTGTGTTGCATATGCTTTCTACAATTTCGTAGCAACTTTTGGTATTAGGTAGTCCAGATACTGTATAGCACAACTTTATTGCTTCATTCTTAGCCAGCTAGTAAAACTTACTGTTTTTGTGGTATGGTTCGTTTCACACCTCCAGGGTTATGGGCTTGAGCTCTACCTTCAAATTGTGTGGGTGGAGTTTGCATTCCTGTGATTAGACATGTGTTGTAGGCTGATTGGCACCTCTAAATTGTGCTCAGTGTGTGTATGTGTATGGTTTTTTTTCCCTGTAATGTCTTGGCATCCTGTCTAGGGTGTACCCCACACCCTTTGTACCCCAAGTCCCCGGGGATATACTCCAAGCCCCTCCATGACCATTGTGTAGGACAAGAGGTACAGAAAATAGGTGGATGGAATGGTATTTCATAATATCTAAAGTTTTTATTTTTATTAACATAATAATCCCGTATAACTGACATAGTAGTAGTAGTAGTAGTAGTAGTAGTAGTAATAATAATAATAATAATAATAATAATAATAATAATAAACAGTATTTTGGCAAAATATTAAAGACAGTTTTTATATTTCTTTAAATAAATACAATTTTGGGAAGCATAGAGGTATAGCAGGCAGCGTTGCCACCTCACAGCTTCAAAATCCCCTATTTGTTCAAGTTTTGCATATGTTCCTTGTGGGTTTCGTCTGAGTTCTCGGTTTCCTCACACCTCCCAAAAGCTTGCTGGTAGGTAAACTGTCTACTCTGGATTACCACTGGGCTTATATACCAATTTTTGCCATTGGGTAAATCTGGTTAGAATAGCTCTCCTTCCACTGAGTATTTCTTTCACTTAATACTGTTGTACAGTATTTTTCAACCACATTTCAAAAATCCAACATCTGCTTGTTACTCTGTACATTTTCACACACTATATCATTGCATTGCTCTTTAATCGTAGGTCTGTGAAGTCATACCATGAATTTTTTTACGTTATATGAGGAATTTTTAACATCAGACACCTTTGTTGTTCTATTGGTTTGTTTGGTTGTCCTTGGTTGAGTTTAGACTTATACTTGCATTACACTGAAATAAAACTTCATCTTCATCAATAATACACTACGATCACTTCTTCACTCAGGCTGCTGATGGCACATACAACGGGTTCATCAAGGTCCACATGAAGCTTCGGCGGCCGGTAACAGTACTAGAAAAGGACGCAAACAGCTCATGGAACTCAGAGAACAGCTCAGCGGAGGCTGACACATCAGACAAACGCACATCCTTCTATCTGCCCGGTGAAGCACTCAAGCAGCTCCATGTTAGCAGCACCACCACAGTCAGAGAGGTCATCGAGGGCCTGCTCCGGAAGTATACGGTGCAGGACAATCCACTCAAGTTTGCTCTCTACAAGCAAATGCACCGCCATGGACAAGGTAAGCAGATAGCTGTGGAAGCAGGTCTCAATCACGTGTCTCCATCTACAGCATTTAGCTCCTATAAAACATACTAATCATTCTGCTTCCTGTTCTTCTCAGATCTTTTCCAGAAGCTTCCGGACTCTGAATACCCTCTGCTCCTTCGCCTGCTGGCGGGTCCTGATCTGGAGAAACTCTCGTTCGTACTGAAAGAAAATGAGACGGGAGAAGTAGAGGTCAGTTATTCAGCAGTGCGACACAATCGACTGTAGATGTTATAGTGCAGTCTGCAGGATTGCTCTCACAGAAGCTAGGAAGAAAATGAGTGACGACTCAGTGACGGCTTTTACTTACTTACTTATCATCATCATGTGGCCGTTATACCGCCATAGAATAGGATACAGATAGACAGATACAGTCTTGATGCTAGAGCTCATGCAAGATGATGATCAAAATTTACCAGAGGTCTGTTTTGGTTGTGCCCATGTTCATCATTTAATTTCTTTGTCATGTCACTTTAAACAGTGATGTGTAATGGCTCATATGAAAGATATTTCTGTTTACACTTGGCCTATTTTTCGACAATATATTCAAAGACTATTTTATCTTCAAAGTAAATGCTGATATAAAAACCCAAGTGTTTCTTCACAAGCATCTAAAATTTGAAGCTGTTTTCTTCATCCAGAAAAATGTCCTGATTTGTTTATACTGATTGAAAATGTCCAATAGGTTGATTTCCATTACGCTGTTGTACTGCCGAAAAGGGTTAAATACAGTCGGTTGCATTTGGACCGTTTCATTTTGGTCCTTACTGAAATTGTTCTTTTATGTGGAACCGTGTCTACTCTTGGGAAGAAGAGATCTTTTAGCTCACTGTGACTTTTCTGGCTAAATAAAATTCAAAAGCCCTGATGGGAAAATCTGTAATGCTCAGTTGTGAGCCACGTTTACCAGCATAGGCTGCCGTGGAATGACAGCGAGCGATGAACTCCGGATCCGATAACCAGAACACAGCCACAAGTCAGCAGTGATGAGGCTACATTTTATAGCAGAGCTTATAGCTGACTTTGACGCAAAATGTAAATGGCACACAGACAGTGGTTGCATGTAGGAACATTTTATGCGAGATACTAAAACGTAAGCAAATTTGAATATATTTTTATTTGCGATATACCAGATGAACCTATAGTATGTCCTGACTTACTAAAATACATTCCAAATATCTATTTAGATAATAGCAAATACTTATATATTATATTATGTTCTCATATTCACAATCTCTGTTTTTTTTTCTATTTGTTTGCATTTTTCACTTGAAATCAAACAATGTCAGTGTAACATCTTCACATATTATTTATCCGACTGTTAAAACACATTTATTCAGAATCTTCATTATTGTTTCCCTTTGAGTCTGGTTCCTCTCAAGGTTTCTTTCTTTACCGTCTAAGGGAGTTTTTCCTCGCCACTGCTGCCTGAGTCACCTCAGACTTGCTCATTGGGGATAAATACATACACATTGTGAACTAAATATATCTAATAATAATCTTGAATTTTTTATTTTATTAATTCTTTATATTATTCCTTATGTTTACCTTTTGTTCTATGTTTATGTTCTGTAAAGCTGCTTTGAGACAATGTCTATTGTAAAAAGCGCTATACAAATAAACTTGAATTGAATTGAATTGATTTATAACTGTGGTTTTTTTTGGGGTTTTTTTTTTTTGTATACTTTAGTGGGACGCGTTCTCCATGCCTGAGCTGCATAACTTTCTGGCCATCCTGGAGAAGGAGGAAAGGGAAAGGGTGAAGCAGGTAGAGCTGCGCTACATGACCTATCGTAAGAAACTCATCAACGCTCTGGAGGAAGTGCAGAACAAACCTGGCTAATGCACTGAGCCTATGGACAGACTCATAAAAAAAAAAACTCTGCGTAGGATTCCCTCATAACCCCCACCAGACCTCCCTCCTGACTTCTGGAGTCTAACAAAGTGACCAGAGAAGGTGTGTGAGGTGGTGTTAGGACTTAAAGAACATAAAGAACAAGGGGAGAGTGACGGATCACACAATCACATCACTCGGGAACCGAAACGGCAGACGCACAAAGATACAGGAGTGACTGACGTGGTTGATGTTTGAAAAGGATTTGTTTTTGTCTGTCCACATTTCTGTATGATGCTGCTGCTATAACTGCTACTGCGAGTGTTACTTAGCATGACTTTTTTTTTTTTGTTATTTTTGCTAGCGTGACCTTCATCAGGTATTTTTTTTTAAAGTAGACAAAGGAAATGGGGGGGGGGGGGGGGTTTGATGAATTTGGCAAGCATAAATGTTATAAAGATTCCATATTCCTGGAAGTGAATTGAAGGAAGTGAATAAATGTAAAAGCTTAAGATGGGTCTAGGTTAAAGACCTAGATCTTGTGCTATAAAGAAATCAATACACACTCACACTCACTTGCATTTTACAGCATCATTCATATCTTAACTAATACCATTATGAACAACGTACTGTATTCAGTCAGACTTTCTGTACTAATCAATGCGCCATTTCCTGTAAGCATCCTCTGTTCTAGCCGCACACCTTTCAAATCTATAACCTCGACAAGTCTCTCACTGCATATATTCGACACGTCCAATCAGCACTGATCATAACCTATCATCCATATACATACGTGTGTACATTTGGAAAGATGTGGAGGCTTTTCAGTGTAATCTATAAACGTTATAAATTAGACTGGACAGATATACTGTACATTATAAGCATGCTGGAACGCAGGCGTCTCAAACCAAAACCCTACAGAAATGTGAAACAGCTATAGCGTACATGTAGAGTGTATAGTGACTGTGTGTGTGTGTGAGTGTGAGTGTATTCTTGTTTCTGTTCTGGTGTGAAAGCATAAGAAAATGTATAGAAGCACCCAGCCGCAACACTCAGCCATCACACAACTCCGAGCTTTCCCACAAACTGTTGTTTCGTAATAATTCACTGTTTGGAATCTAATCTGTAGGATGTATGATATATAAGATGTACTGTAGCTTAGATAATCATACAGTATATCAGAGCATCTGGTCATTGTTTTAGATAAGTGGGTAAAGCAAGGCTGTTAGAAGCTGAGAAACACCATAGGGCATTTCACACTGAGCTTAAGCCTGGGTTATTGTTGTAATTGATCAGGAATGAACCGTTAATACAGTATGACGTGCATTATATGCTTAATATGATGTCGTGTAAACAGTAGTATCAGCGTTTGTGGGGGTAAATACTAAAATGTCAAACAGTGATAGAAACGTGACGAGAGAGACGAGACGCTTTTATTTTTATAAGTTATGGTAAGAGAAGTGCATACCAGACAAACTGGACAGAACAGTCAGAAACAAACTGACTGAAAATTTTGCAGAAACTGGATATCAACTACACGACATCCTTAAAAAGGTCAAAAAAAAAGCTAAAATGTAAACAGTGCCTACTTGGGCACTTATTTTAGAAGCAATTCTTAAAGCTCGGTGAAAGGACTGATGTGAGAACTGGAGAAAATCTCTTATTTAAACTAGACAACATGTAGACAAAGCGTCAAACAAGATAACCCAGGATTCTTTTCACCCGGAGTATCCAATCACTCAGGGGAAAGATTTTGAGTGTGAAAAGCCCTAATAATGTATTTTACACCAAAGTTACAAATAAGGGACGAATAAGCCTAGTATTTTATAATAAATGAAACATATTAGATTTCAAAAATAGTTACTTGCACAAGGCAGAACAGACCACAAAGTGGTGAGCCAGAATAAATATAGTACAGTATATAAAAAATATATATAATAAATAATCCTGGTTACTTCGTAACGAGGGAAAGATGTGCTTTGTACTTTTCTTCCGATTCTAATATGTTTTAACAAATATTCCTGCTTTAAATCGTGTTTGAGATTTCATTCTGTCTGACACTGAATATCATCATGAAGTTCATAGTAGCGATGTTACTAGAAAGCACAGCAAGGTGATGAGTAATGAGAAAAGGTCAGAGATGTGAACTGTACAATCTGATGATAACGTCTTTGTTCCAGGCTTTTTTTTTCTTTCTTGTGCCAGTTTCTCCTTTGCATTGCAAATTAGTGGCCAGGGACAATCCAGACTAACACACACTGTGTTATGTTAGAATGTTATTATTTTGTTTTCTGCAGTTTGATCACCTGTGTTAAGTAAGCTGCACCCCAATGATCACTGTTAGAATGAATTTAACACAGGTTTGTTTTACTGTATAAGCCTAAAGACACACTGATTGGAAATGATGACCAAAAGAGGTCATTTTAGGGCTTCATTTTAAAGTCTTGTCTCTTTTCCTCCATGTTTTTTGCCCCTGTGCTGCCTTGCTGGCTTTGACGGTAGTTTTAAAAGTGTGCCTCCTAGAGCATGGGAGATATAACATACAGCCATGAGCAAATTGAGCAGGATGGATCGAATACCTCCTTTCGTCTTATCCCACTCTCTCTTGTGTTCCCGCTGGCAGTGCCTTTTGTCTGTGTGTAGCCTTACCTGTGTGTGTGTGTGTGTGTGTGTGTGTGTGTGTGTGTGTGTGTGTGTGTGTGTGTGTGTGTGTGTGTGTGTGTGTGCTTAGTTTACTTTGTTTATCTGCCTCAGAAAATGAGGATAAATGTATAAGATTGAAAGAATAAACTGTGTTTGTGTAAGTCTGTTTTTAACTTATTTTCTGATGCATTTGGGGTTGTGGACAAATCAGTGCTATCTGGCAAATCCTTTGTTTTTCAAGGATTCAGAAGTGTATATCATCTGTAAAACTGTAAAGATAATGAACAATTAAATAAAATGTCACAATTTTATCTGTCAGCCTTTTCATGATTTGGATTGATTCGGAAATTGATGGTGAACTGAAATACAGAGAAACGTGTCGGATGTTTATGGCGTAGAGAAAGAAGAACAGAATACGCGTACAATAAACGGATATTAGACCTGATCAGTGTCAAATCAAAACCCTCTCCCATTTTCTACACCAGCCAGGTCAAAGGGCAGTGTAAGGGGAGGAGAGCCATCTGCTCTTTTCTGCATGCATGAGCTTAAAGATGCCTATGATTGGCTAGTGTTGCAATGATTGACAGTAGGGATATTATTGCTAGTTGCTCAATGCAAAATTGACCAAAACAATGATGATTTCTTTTTCTTGAAATTAATAAGCCACAAAAACACAGAGAAACAACAACGTTATTCTTTCCCATATTCAAAACTTCATGTTGTCACTGGTGGACTTTTTCTTCCATAAATATGAAATAAACTTCCTTAAAAAATATCAACATATGAACAATTTCATGTTTTTATAATATATTCAGTATTAGATTTAGGGCTCGTGTAACCTAAATTAAATGCGTTAAATAAGAAAATTTAATATATTCTATTAACAGACATCCCAAGTGTCCCGGAAGTTCGGAATATATCCCGGAAATGACTTTTTGCAGGTTGGGATGTCTGTATTAAATATCCCCCATTGATGTTGTGCCATATTAAAGCTTGCTGAGGCAGTTACCAGGTAAGACCAGCAGAGGGAGCCACTCCCACTTAAACACCTTTAAGAGCCTGCTGAATTATCTTTTATTTTAAATATATAATAAAAAAATTATAATTAAAATTTAAATTAAATTTATTCTGACTTACATCACATATTGTTTGGCGTGATATTCTCTTTCTTTATAAATGTATATGATTTAGATATTAATGTACTCCGTCCAGGGTGTATCCTGCCTTGATGCCTGATGACGCCTCAGATAGGCACAGGCTCCTCGTGACCCGAGAAGTTCGGATAAGCGGTAGAAAATGAGTGAGTGAGTGAGATATTAATGTTTATAGATATGACCTTATTTAAACCCTTTGAGAATAGATCTAGCATCTTCATTCATTCATTCATTCATGCATTCATCTTCACTGCTTTATCATGGGCAGTGCCATGGTGGATCCAGACACACACACACACACACACACACACACACACACATACATAGAGACACAGAACACCCCCCCATCCACACACACACACACACACACACACACACACACACACACACACACACACACACACACACACACATACATAGAGACACAGAACACCCCCCCATCCACACACACACACACACACACACATACATAGAGACACAGAATACCCCCCATCCACACACACACACACACACACACACACACACACACACACACACACATAGACACACAGAACACCCCCCCATCCACACACACACACACACACACACGCACACACACACACACACACACACACACACATTTATCTTTATCCATAACAAGTTGCATTGCCTGCTATTATAACCACTGTCATTTACACGAATTAGAGTTTAAATTCCAATGCTGGTGCACACTGTACATGCCCATACATGGAGAAAATATACAGGTAGTCAAGGACACTGACTTTTCAAGCAACATCAATAGCCACCGGTTGTAAGTGTCCATCAAAACACCAAAAGGCTAAATGCAGCATTTACCTCTCGTGTACTGATCTGCCCATCGAGCACTGGAGGTTTCAGAGAGTCAGCTGCTGAGGGGTCAACCTAAAAATGGTGTCAGTAATTTTTCCCAGCAGTAAATACAGATGAACGTCTTCCTTTGCTAGCTGAAAATAGCATCTACTACAAGCATGCTGCTGCAGACTTGCCCAATTTAGCACAACATGCAACACCACATCATCTCTTCTTACTCTGCTTCTGTTAATAGTCCAACCATGCTTGCTTGGACATGTATATCTTATATGAAAGAGAATTTTAGCTTACATGGTCCAGAACAGGATAGTGTGTATTATATTCTTGTGTGATATGGTTCACTGCAATGATGGATTGTGTTTATATTAAAAATTTCTATTGTTATAAGTTCTGAAGTAGAATTACACAAATCCTTTGCAGGAATGGCAACATTTTAATAAAAGGACATGTTCAGAGGAGGGAGAGTGAGTATATTTGTAGGAGAATGTTGGACATGGAGCTGAGAGGCAGGAGGCAAAGAGGAAGGCCAAAGAGGAGGTATATGGATGTAATTAATGAGGATATGAAGCTAGTGGGTGCAAGTGTTGAGGATGCAGAAGATAGGGATATGTGGAGAGCGATGATTCGCTGTGGCGACCCCTGAAGGGAAAAACTGAAAGAAGAAGAAGAAGAAGAAGAAGAAGAAGAAGAAGAAGAAGAAGAAGAAGAAGTTCAGATTAATGAAGCTAGTCAGGAAAAACCATTGATTAATGATGAAAAGAACAAGGGAAGCTCTGGTTAAACTCCACTCTGTGTGCTGACTTGTTTCTTTGAGTGACCTTTGATATCTTTCCAAAGAAATACAAATAAAATGGTCTACTTGGAAACACGATAAGGAAAAAATTCTGTTACATTATTCTGTATAGACTCTTTAAAGTTCTCCACAAGATTTAGCGTCTGCTGCATTGTAGGATTTTATACACATTATTTTATTGGATATTCTGAACCTTTCTAAAGAACGGCAAAACTCCCAAAATAGTGCACTGTTATATAGTAAATAATATCCAAGCTATGAATAGCAATGTTTAATCTCAATTTATTCAATCTCCAAATATTGTAGCTTTTTTTGTCAGTTAGGTTGGTGCTCGATTTGTTCACATTATAGGAAGTTTACTAAAGTTTTGATGTCTTAAACCTCAATGCATGTAAATATTTGATCGTAACTCATTGTCATTTCTTTCATTCTTTCTTTTTATTCTTTCTCTTTCTTTCTTTCTTTCTTTCTTTCTTTTACATTGAATGAGTTCTGTGAAAAGTTTTACAACCTCTATCCTGTGATGGGAATCATTTAATCTTTTAGTGAATCAGACTCAGCTCACCGATAAGAGTCGACTCTTCCTGTGACGGGAACCATTGAGTTGCCCAACTAATTAGCAAACTAGCATTACTTTGCACTGCGTTTTATAAGAAAAGATTTGACATAAAAAGTTAAACTAAGATGTTCATTGATAAATACAATAATCACCCCGTATCAGTGTTACTGTCCCTGACAATTCGTTCACACTTTTCCTTAAAATTCGTCGCATTCTTTAATATGCTAACTGCATACAGTTGCATACAGATCTTGGGGTCATGAATACGGGTGGGAATCATTTAAATGCCGAAAAACGGTCATTTAAAAAACAAAAAAACAAAAAACAAAACACGGTCTTTTCAGGTAACCGTGGACTCACTTTTGACCAATCAGGAAGTACAACTTTCAAACCAGCTCGAGCTAACGCGAGGCTGTAAAAACCACGCCCCCTTATTCATCATCCCCCGCCCCAGGACCTCCCCTTACTTTGTCTGTTGACGCGTTTCTACAGCAAGCAGAAGACGCGCTTAGCAACAAGCTAAGAAAGCATATCTGTGGAACTCCTAAAGTCGAGCGCGCGCGCGCGCGCACTCACACACACTTTCCGACTTCTGTCTGGAGAGACATTTTAGAGAAGAAACGTGCTGCCAATGGCGTAAGTTTACTCACTGTACTAAAAAAAAACGACACAAGCGGTTTCTCTGGTAGAGAAGCGAATAGTTAGCCTGATGCTAACGTCTGAGGAAAAGTACCAAGTGTCTACCTAGTTAGTAGTAATCGACCGTTATTTCACACTTTCGACCATTGGGATGGTGCTTTTGATCGACGGAAGTCTTCCTACCGCGAAAGGGCTGAAGAGAGAGCAACACTGGAGCTGTTGGATTTGGACCCCAACTCTTTCAGGGAGCGGCGCTCATGTGGATGTGTGTTTTTGTTCTGCCGCAAGCTGACGGAAACGCGTTGTCTGTCTGTCTGTTTGTTTTTAATCCCTAGCTAGACTTTCCAGTCTTTGCAATAAACACCGCGTTTTCAGAAGACTTGTTTCTGGGATACATTATTCTGTATAACGCTTCCTTTATGCTACAAGTTGCGTTTAGCGTTTCGTCCATCTTCCTGGCTTTGAGCCAGTGCTAACTACACTGGCTTAGCTGAGAGGATCTGGCCTGTAAACACTCTCGACACTCTGAACTCTGCGATCGAGCTGTAAATGATTATGGCTCTGTTGTGCATCTCACTGGACCGGACTGACATCTAACTGAAGCTTCGACGTTCTGATTCGGATTCGAATAGATTCCTAGACATGGCCTGAAGCTGTACAGATTAATCCGGTTAATGCAAATCCTTTTTGTTTTGTTAACACCTATTTAAAAGAGGAACTCCTGAGAAGAAACTAAAAAAGGAAAGCATTTAATGTTGGCCTTAATAATTCTCCACAAGCATGATGATACTGAACAGGAAACCAGATGGTCCGGTCACAGCAGGTAATTGGACATTTATGACTTGTGTATTACGATACGAAATTGAATCCCATGTGTTAGTTTGATCTTGGACCAGTTTCATCCTTGTCTGGGACATAAAGCCAAGCCGAACCCACTACCTTCTGGCTGTTAAAGTGATCAAACTGCTTCTGTATCGGTCACGTGACTCCGCTATTCTCATTGTAAACAACGTTTAATGATCGTGTGGTGCATGTCAGCACATCTGTATCACAAATATATAATGACCTACTTTACTTTTAGTGCATGCTAAATGAGGTAACATCCTTAGCAAGATAGGATCTATCTTATTTCTAATAATATCCTCCCTACTTGCACAGGCTTATTTCTCACTTCTAGATTAAGCTGCTGAGAGACATAAATATCTACTGGGTTCATGTGTTCATCATAAACCCTTGAACATGATGTGTACTATGTGTTGTAGAGGTTTTTGTACCGGTCAGGTCTTTGTCCTGTAAATACAGAGTTTTGTGGTCAATCAGATACTCTCTTGAACATAGCGCATCCTGCCCTGTAAATAAACTGTGGGTATCACAATAGGAGTCTGTGGGTTGTTTGTGGTTATCCAGCTTCCTGAATGTTATTCCCCCTCCAAATAGTTACTTGGTCTGAATGTCTGCACCCATCAATTTTGCTGTTGTTTTAAACATGTACAACTGGTGTGAGCAGCACTAACCGTGATGGCTGAAATAGTGTGATGAACACTTGCCAAAACTAGCTGTGATAAATTTTTTAAAAGTGACGACTATGCTTAAACCCGTGGGCTCTTATTCAGCCACTTTACTAAACCGCTTTTGTTTAGAATCAAAAGGAAGTGTGATGTGTGTTTGTTTCCTGACTTCCTGTTTCATAAGGGAGCACGTCAGCACCCGGAATTCAATCGCTCGGCTCATTGAGCACTTTAATACACTTTTTAACATCATAGATTTGTGTGTAGCAGAGATTCCATTGTTGAGTCATGGAGCTTCACAGCATATATTAACAAGACATAATTAGCAGCCTTTTCCCAAGCTTAACGTACTTAATGTTTTTGTATCAGAAGAGGGAAAATGTATCCATGTCACCTAGGATCATATGCAGTTATCCACTCTGCTTCTTAACCCAGTTGGTTTAGACCTTTTAATGGGATTGAAGTAGCATAATGGGACCTAGTTGTAGAGTCTGCTGAACTCTATAATAGAGAATCCTAATAAGATGCCGGGTTGCTACTGTACATGTGATCTCAAGAGGCAGTTTGACTAGGTAGCGAGGGAAGCCTGCTTTCTGAACACCTGCGACTTGGTTACATTGTTCTCCAGGGTATTTCTTGCCACTGTTGTGCTGCTCATTCCACCATTCATCATTTACACTACAGTTGATTTGTTTGAGGTAGCAGAAAAACACATTTGTACTGAATTTGTTTGTGCTGTAACCCAGTGTCATGGTTTGGGTTCATTTGTGTGCTCCACAGCTCGACATGGGGACGGTCTGTATGACTCGTATATGCGCACGGACCACATCGTGAACGAGGAAGCTGAGCTGATTGGAAGGAGCCCTGGTGCCCTGCCCCCATTACACAAACACACAGTAAGTGTTCACTTCCTCTTTTTCACTGATTACACTCAGTACAGTGCACATCCTTTTGGCCATCCACCAAGCAGGTACATGGATATTCAGCTTTCCCCTTTGTTCATTTAAGCAGGAAGCGTTGTCCAATTCTGACATAAGGATGTAAGAAATTGTGTTGCAGACTAAGTAATTACACGTTTATTTCAGAACACATAAAGCACACTAAAATGTCTTTGTCACACAAGCAGGTTAATCTGAACTAAGTAAGGAAGGAATAGAACACTTTAGGATGTCATGTTATAGAAAAATATCCAGATTGGATTGTTTTCCTATAGCAGCATATCCTGAAGTGATTTTATCCTTCTTTTATTTACTAACCAGAGACCGTCAATCATAACCATTTACATTCTTGTATTTTTCATCCATTTATAGTTACTTATTGTTATGGAATATCCTTGAGACAAAAGAGTTCCTTTAACATGTGTTGTAGCATTTCTAATGTCATTCTATCAACAGCATCTCTTTGTTTCTTTGTTGTTGTTATTTGTTCCTCCCTTTTGAATTCAAAAAAACAAAAAATCCTCCATCTTGTCATACCCAGAACTTTCCCCTGGTGGAAAACTTTCCGACTGTAACAAAGTTCTGATACGGAACATATTTTCCATAAATGTTTCCCTTAAGAAACTTTTGCAAAAAATAAAATGTTTTTGTCATATAAATATAAGTTTTTCAATTTGTTGAGTCAAGAATGATGTGAGCTCCTTTTATTATACCTTGATGATCACATGATGAAGTAAATCATCTGGGATAGTCCAGTATAATCCATCAACTTTAAGCATAACCGATTAATAATGAACTGCTTACTAACGATAAGTCCAGCGCGTTGTAAATCCTTGGATTTTAGCTTTTTCAATGCCTTGACAGTTGGCAAACCTACTGCGAATGAGTTGATCAGTAAATGTTCACCCTTGGATGCTCAATAAACAATTGTGAATTGGACCATGTGCTTGAGATTTTCTGGCACGTGGGATTTGAGCATGTGCTGTCATATTTACTGTCATACTAATGGCAGTCACTCAGCTTTTTTGTTTTAGTTGATGTGTAGTTTTCATTATCAAACTCTAATAATAATAATAATAATAATGATAATAATGATAATAATAATGATGATAATATCTGTGCTCACTAGTGTCTGGAAGTAAACACCTGATTTATTTGTCTGGTCTCTGTGATGTCCATCTGTCAGCTCTCAATGAATACAAATCTATTTCGGTCCCTCTTTTCCTCAGGACTGTTTCCAACCCCCTCTCAGCAGCCATGTTTGGCATTCAGCCCAAAGATCTTTTTTAAATGGTTTATCTACATGACCGTTTTCCCTCTGTTGTGCAAGTTTTTTGTGTGGCTTTCTTGAATGTTTTTTCCCCATCTATGTAATGGTGTTTTTTACATTGAATGGAAATTGAACTTGAAAGTCACAAGGTGCATTAAACATTCTGAATGCTGCATTATTACAGTATGCAGCTACAGTGTATGAAGTATTTTTCTAATGGCATGCATTGAAATCCTCTAACTGTGTGTAGATATATATACGTATATACTTGGGCATCATTTTGCTGCATGTGTCTTTACAACATTCACGAGTAGTAAATGAGAGAAGACATTATGTTCATTTTGGGTTACGTACGAGGATTTATTTCCCCTTTGCTCTGTAAAATCACATCCCACTACACTCATATATTCTGTCTCTAAGGGTTTCATATTGACTCCCAGTGATCATTTGTGTAGATGCAATTATTTGTTTTTCAATATTCTATTGATTTGCTAAATAATGATCCAAATAGAGGCGATTGCAACTCTGATATTAAACTCTTAAATAAGCAACAATCATTTAGATCTTTCCCTTATTCAGCTAGTTTTTTGTTTTGTATAACCTCCTCCTCTTGTTTTTCCTAAAGGCTGTGAATAAGCCAACGATGAAGGATCACCTTGGGGTCCGAGGAGGACAGATAAAGATAAAGTACCTATATGAGGATTCATACAACCGTAAGGCCAATGGCGTGAGCCAGCACAATGGTACCAGCCAAACCTCCGGCAAGCCCCAGTCTGTTCTCTCCAAAGGGCGGAGCATGGAAAGCAACAGTTCAGCCAAGTCTTCTGAAAGCTCAGTGAAGCCAACCAAGCTGGGGGGTCCCCTAACCCCAGAACAAGCAATAAAGCAGTATAGGCAACAGCTGAATACACTAGAACAACAGGAGATCCTCAGTTATCCGGAGATCTACTTTGTTGGACCAAATGCCAAGAAGAGGCAAGCAGTTGCAGGTGGTTCTAACAACTCTGGATACGATGATGATCAGGGAGGATATGTCCATGTTCCACACGACCATATTGCCTATCGGTATGAGTTCCTAAAGTTAATCGGTAAAGGAAGTTTTGGTCAAGTAGCGAAGGTTTATGATCACAAGTTACACCAGCATATTGCTCTCAAGATGGTGCGCAATGAGAAACGCTTCCACCGGCAAGCAGCAGAGGAGATCCGTATCCTGGAGCACCTGAAAAAGCAGGACAAGACAGGCAGTATGAACGTAGTCCATATGCAAGAGAACTTTACCTTCCGCAATCATATCTGCATGACCTTTGAGCTGCTCAGCATGAATCTGTATGAACTAATCAAACGCAATAAATTCCAGGGCTTCAGCCTGCCTCTAGTACGCAAGTTTGCTCACTCGATCTTGCAGTGTCTAGAGTCTCTGCACCGCCATAAGATCATCCACTGTGATCTAAAACCAGAGAACATCCTTCTCAAGCAGCAGGGTCGGAGTGGTATCAAGGTCATTGACTTTGGCTCCAGTTGCTTTGACCACCAGCGTGTCTATACCTATATTCAGTCCAGATTTTACAGAGCACCTGAAGTCATTCTAGGCTCCCGCTACGGCATGCCCATAGATATGTGGAGCTTTGGCTGCATTCTTGCTGAACTCCTGACAGGGTGCCCCCTCTTTCCTGGTGAGGATGAGGGTGACCAGTTGGCCTGTATGATGGAGTTATTGGGCATGCCCACCCAGAAGCTTTTGGAACAGGCGAAGCGTGCCAAGAACTTCATTAACTCCAAAGGACACCCGCGTTACTGCACGGTCAGCACACTTGGTAATGGCAGCTTGGTGATTAACGGGAGTCGCTCCCGGCGAGGCAAGATGAGGGGTCCCCCAGGCAGCAAGGAGTGGGTGACGGCACTCAAGGGCTGTGATGACGCTATCTTTATTGACTTTCTGAAGAAGTGTCTGGACTGGGAACCCAGTACTCGCATGACACCGATTTTGGCCTTGCGACACCCCTGGCTCTACAAGAGGCTACCCAAGCCTGTGCCTGGTGGAGAGAAGACCTTGGTACCTAAGCGGATTACTGAGCATAGCACTTCCTTCCCCAGCATTGTCCCTAAGGTTCCCCCAGCAATGGGCCCAATCAGCAACAAACTGAGGACCAACATGATTGGGGACTCTGGTGGGAATATACCGTTGCGTACAGTGCTACCAAAGCTCGTTTCATAGAGCCGATCTCCTTTTCAGGGATAAAAACACTGTAGCAAAGTTTTTAATGTTGGAATTAAGTTTGATTTTGTTTGCTTTTTAAAATAACGAGTGGCAATACTCCTCAGTGTTTTGATGTCAGTTTTTAAAAAAAAAAATGAAGCACAAAAAGATAAATTTTTTATATGGCAGTTAAAAAGTAGAGTTTTCTTTTTTCTTTCTTCAAATGGCCTTTGAAAGGGCATTTGAAGAGTAAAGAATATAATTTTGTTTTTACACTATTTGCAGGAACGGAATGCTACTCAAGTGCACAATGGGTGAAGATACTATGTTTGTACCCTTACGGGGTTTACATTATTTCTGCTTTTTTAAGGGCTGCCTTTTTAATTCTATACTGTCAAGAGCTTAGAAAAAAATGCTGGGTGTTTTGAATGCTCTTAAAATTTAATCATGACTTCTGAGATGTATCTATAGCAATGAGCTTTACTGGATTACCAGAGGTTTCAGCAATCCTCTGATTTCGCAAAGTAATTGTATTTCATTATTTTATTTTTTCATTATTACAATCATCTTGAGCTTCTGATTATCTTCTCTTTCTGTTCATAATCAGGACACTAGAGCAAGAATCGTTCTGTCCTCGTGTGTTTTAGTCTAAATCACTCTGCCAGAATGAACCTGCATATTGTCTGTCTTAAGCAGGGAGATTTGAATTTTCTTCTTTTCTTTTCTACCAAGAACCTGTTGCAAAAGACAGTGTAGATGCCCCTGAGATTATAAGGAAGTTAGTTGGGAGCAGCCGAGTGCATCAGGGTTGGGCGGAAGTTTTTTGAAAGTTGTAAGTCAAGTTGTACTCGAAAGAAATAAGCAAGATGACGTGTGGGCTTGTATTTGTGCAGTCCAAATGTTTGCATAATCAAGCAATGGTTGTGTCCTAGGGATCTATGTTCCTGGCCATGATATCTCAACCATTAATTGCTGGATTTAGATTAAGGACAAACCAATCAGGGAGCTTTTTTTTTTTTTTTTACAACTTTGAAACCTGCTGTTGGTGTCTTCTGACTCAGATCTACACTGTGACCTGATTTTTCTCTCCCTTGTTTTTTTATACTCTTTTCCGTGTTAACACTAAAAGCTTCCTCTTCATGCTCCTCATGCTCTTGACTGCACCACAGAGCATGTGTCCATGCAAATTTTTACTTGTAGGGAAGAGCTTTTGATAACCACAGAAGCAATGCTGTTTGTTGACACTGCCATGACTTCTCACTCCTGCTGGCCATGAAACTGACACGGATTGATTTAAAGGCTAGTTTTACAAGACAGACTGGGTGGTATTAAAAAAACAACAAAAAAGAATGCCATAGAGTCCTGTATTTGTATACCAGTGTCAAACCACCTCTTTCTTGGGTCTTCCCCTCCTTTAGGTATGCATGATGATACATGGCAAGGTGCTACAAAGCATGACATTTACTTTTGTTTGATAGATCCTTTTATCCTAATTGACTTCAGACAAGATGCAAACCAAGCAGCCCAAATGGTCCTTATCTCGGTTCTCTCACAGCACCCTAAAAGGTTCCTCAATCGCATCACTTCTATTTCTATGTCTTAAATTTTAGACAAATGTAACCCTTACCCAACCCTTCATTCTGAGTGTAGAGGCAAGCACAGATTAATACCATAGTCTTGTCTGTAAAGTCAATGATCATGACCAGCAATCAACAAGAAGTGCTTCTGGAGTTTAAAAGTGTACAGAATGTTCAGCCTTTGTTAGTCTACCTCTTAATTACCCCTCTCGGGTTCTGGTAAGATCTCAAACGTTCATCGTAAAGTCAAAGTTGTTGCGTTTTGCTTGTGACTTCACTTCAACGTGAATCTTTCCCTAATTTCCTTCTCATCTTTGGTCCGCTCCCTAGACAGAACTCCACTCCTTTCCTTTAGTTGAGTGCTCTACACATTGGCTTACTTCAGTGATCAGGACGTTTTTGTTTTTTTTTACTTCTTCTGTGTGTCATTTTTAACCTCAACATCATTACCAGTTTGCTTGAAAATCAAAAAGAGAATGAAATGACACATTTGTGTGATTTCCCTCCTGTGATGTGTGTGTGTGTGTGTAGCCATTTGCGTCAGTAAGTGTAAAAAGACTGAACGATGAGAATTGTGTCCATAAAGTAACCAAATGTGCTTGCATTAGTTTTTTTTTAAAGAAGAATAAAATCGATATTAACTACAATCTGTTTGTCTGACATTTTTTCCTTGTTTTCTTTCTTCTTGATCTCATTGATCTAAGTGTATTGAATTCAATAATATTGCAAACGTGTATTTGTTGTTCATCTAGATTATTATGCACAAACTATTATTATTATGCACAAACTTCATATACAAAGCTCTGTGACTGCGATACTGATAACAGATATTCATCTAAAAGGCCTTCAGGAATTTGTAGACACATAATTGTCATAGCTTTGTGTAGTGTTTGGGTCATGGAAAAGGAATGATGTGAATGTTTCCACTTTACCTGTTGTGTCACGTAATGCAAAACCTCTTTAAATGGCTGAACCCTGTTTATAAGCCATTCCTACACTAAAAGTCAAATTAGAAAGGAAAAGTGCATCATTTATTCCATGTGTTACCGTCATACTGTTTTCAATGGCACTATTTAAAGGCTCCAGGTTCTTTTTGCTTTTCCTGTAGTTTGTAATCGTTAGAAAGGCAGTGAATAC